>NW_026647240.1:0-52532 GCF_950295315.1 Erinaceus europaeus | reverse complement strand
GGAGACTGTTTGAGAGGCAGGCTACAGGCAGGGGAGCCCGTGAGTGTGTGCAGGGCTGTGTGTGTGGGTGTGGTGGCAGGGGTTAGGGCAGGTCCCCCTCTGGATGGTGAGATGGCAGCTGGGCTGGCCCTGGGCCCTCAGGGCTGAAGGGCAGAAGCAAGGTGGCAGTAAAGTAGCAGAGGGAAGCACACAGTAGATGTTAGTTGGGGAGCTGGGGGACAGAGGGCAAGGGGAAAGGGGGCATCCTTGAGGAGGGGTCTGGACTAGAGAGTGGGGGGAGCTGGAGGCATGGAAGGTCCCAGGAATCAGGGACTGACAGGAACAGATTCCTGCACCCACCCACTGGATAGAAGCTGCAGCAGCCAGAGCAGCAGCCCTGGCTTGCCTAGGCCAAGGGCCCTGATTGAGTCCCTCTGAGGATGAGGAAGAAGAGGAGGAGGTGGAGGAGGAGGAGGAGGAGGAGGAGGAGGAAGAAGAGGAGGAGGAAGAAGAGGAGGAGGAAGAAGAGGAGGAGGAGGAGGAGGGGCAGGAGGGCAGCTGTCAGTAGGCAACGGGATTAATAGAGGCCTCCATTACGGAGGCATGTGTCCAGGCAGGCACCCACCAACCCTCAGGGGCAGCTCAGGGCACCCAGGGACCTGGTGTGGGTATCTCTGGGGCGGGAACTGTCAGTCAGTCAGCAAGACTGTGTGTCAGTGCACATGGTGGGACAGGGGCCTGGCGGACCTTGGTCCCCAGCCCTGGGCTGTCAGATGCCAGCCCCATGCCCAGACTCACACCAATCTGCCCATAGCCCCTTGGCCCGGCCGACCAGCACCTGCTTTGCCCTGGGGCTCTGGCTCTGGTGGCTGGCCACCACCCCTCAGGTCAAGTTCAGCGTGGGGGTCATGGCTTCTGGTCAACTGGATGGGCAGGGTCCCCGTAGCCTAGCAACCACAGGAGCCCTCTGTGATGTCCTAGCCCCTGGCAATCTGTGCTGGCCACACTGGCACTGGGTAGCCCAACTGCCCTGCCACTAGGTCAGGCAACAGCGCCCAGACGCCTGGGCCCTGGCACAGAGGGACGGAAGGATGGGAAGACAGTGCTGACCGAAGAGGGACCTCAGGGCTGGCAGCCAAGAGAAGACAGGTAGAGGTGTGCCCGGGATCCAGGGAGCCCAGGCCAGAGGTGCCTGCATGCCTGCCTGCCTTCCTGGATGTCTGTATGCTGCCTTTGTCTAGGTAGGTTTCTCAGGTCCCCTCCACTCCTGTCCTCTCCTGTCCTCTCCTGTCCTCACCATCCTCTCCCCTCTCCTCTCCTCTGCACTTTGCTTCTCTCCTTTGTCTGTCCTCTCTTCCAGGTGCCCTGCTCACCAGCTCCAGCACTTGTGATGGTTCTCCAGTGACAGCTGTTCGCATCCCCTTCCACCCCCTGCCTGCCCCTAATGTGACCCAGCTCACAGGGTCTCCGGCTCACTCCACCCAAACCCACACGCCCCAACACATCCCCTGGTTCAGCCTCTCTGCCCTATTCAGCCAAACTGGCCCCTTTGCAACCTACCTGTGCATCGTGGATTCTCTTCACCATTCAAGGAGAGATCTCCTTTTGTACTTAGCTTGGTTGACTGCTGGATGGATGGATGGATGGATGGATGGATGGATGGATGGATGGGTGGATGGATGGATGGACAGGTCAATGGATCGGTTTTGTAGAGGGAGAGTACCATCTAGGGGTACTGGAGACCCCTGGTGTCAGATTCTTAGTCAATGTCAAATGTAAAACATTAATTCATCAATAACAAAAATGAGTAAGCACCTAAATAAATAAATAAATAAATAAATATAAAATCTGTGTTAAAAAATACATGGTGTCTTTGCCTTTCTGCATATGGAATGCTGTGAGGATCTTAAGAAGGAAAGCGTTTTCCTGAGTAGCCCTATTGAAGTCGTGGAATATTTTCTTTTCCTTTTTCTTTTTTTACTTTCTATTTTCTTGATTATTCACTGGAATAAATAGACAGGAATTGAGAGGGAAGGGAGGGAGAGAGAGTTTGAGACACAGAGAGAAACACCTGCAGCACTTCTGCACCACTTGTAAAGATTTCCCCTGGCAGGTGGGGACCAGGGTGTTGAAGCCCAGTCCTCCTGCATTGTAACATGAGTGCTTAACTGGGTGTGGCACCACCTGGTACCCTTGATGGGGCACTTTTTTTTAGCAATGAAAAGAAATTCTCGTGGCAAGGTAATAAATAAATGAAGAAGTAATTAAAAGTGCATTTACATTAACTCAGTGGAAACACACAGGGACATATACGTCTCTGTTACCTGTATTACTTCTTCATTTATGGATTGATTGCCTCAAGGGGTTATTGCCACAGCTGAGTGCCTGCGCCACGAATAATCCACAGCTCCTGCACTCCATTTGTTCCCCTTTCGCTGCCCTTGTTGCTTGGTCACTGTGGTGGTTATTGTTGTTGTTGTTGTTGTTGTTACTGACCTTGCATCTGACAGACACAAAAGGAGAGAGCAGAGGAAATACAGGGTGGGAGAGAAAGATAGAACTCCTAAAGACCTGCTTCACCCCCTGTAATGCGACTCCCTGGCAGGTGGCGGTCTGGGGGCCAGACCCCAGATCCTTCCACCTGTCCCCTTTTCGTGAGCGCCACAAGCCCTTAACCCTCTGACATACCGCCAAACCTCCCTGGATTTACTTTTGAAGGCAATATGACCTGCCTCGTTTTGAATCCTCATTATCCTGAGGGTCAGTCCTGGAGACAGTGTCATGACACGACACACGGAGATGTCTGGTATCAGAGAGCACTTGGAACAGCAGCTGGGGCTCTAGTGCCAGGGCAGGAGCAACTCCTCATCCACCCTCCACGGAGTCCACCTGCCTGCATTTTGGTCCTTTTCCCTCCAAAAAAGATTTTTCCCTTTTTTCACTTTGAAACAGGCAGCAGACAGGTTACCCAGGCAGGGCGAAAAAAATAAAAATGTTTTTTTTTTTTTTTTTTTAAACCGAAGTGAATGACCATCTTCTGGAAAGTATAGGTTTTGAACCTGAAAACTCTGTCTGTCTGTCTCTTAGTCCACAGAAAGAGCCACTAGCCCAGCCAGATCTCACGCTCAGATGGGGTGTTTTTGCCAGTCAAAGGTCTGCACAGCACACTAGGGATTGGGCGGCAGGAGACCCAAATGTTACATTGTAGATGGACTGTTTGCAGTTCTTGCTCCCCAGGACATTGGACTGTCTCAACTCCCTCCCCTACAGCATGAAAAAAAGACTCTTGACAACCTTGGAGCAAATGGAGTGGGGGTGAGGGGAGCTGATTGCATGTCTGTGCTGCTGATGCCCAGGTGTCTGTGGGGGGCCGTGGCACAGGCTGTAAGGGGGCTAGGGGGCAGAAGGAGACTGTTTGAGAGGCAGGCTACAGGCAGGGGAGCCCGTGAGTGTGTGCAGGGCTGTGTGTGTGGGTGTGGTGGCAGGGGTTAGGGCAGGTCCCCCTCTGGATGGTGAGATGGCAGCTGGGCTGGCCCTGGGCCCTCAGGGCTGAAGGGCAGAAGCAGGGTGGCAGTAAAGTAGCAGAGGGAAGCACACAGTAGATGTTAGTTGGGGAGCTGGGGGACAGAGGGCAAGGGGAAAGGGGGCATCCTTGAGGAGGGGTCTGGACTAGAGAGTGGGGGGAGCTGGAGGCATGGAAGGTCCCAGGAATCAGGGACTGACAGGAATAGATTCCTGCACCCACCCACTGGATAGAAGCTGCAGCAGCCAGAGCAGCAGCCCTGGCTTGCCTAGGCCAAGGGCCCTGAGTGAGTCCCTGTGAGGATGAGGAAGAAGAGGAGGAGGTGGAGGAGGAGGAGGAGGAGGAGGAGAAGGAGGAGGAGTAGGAAGAGGAGGAGGAAGAAGAGGAGGAGGAGGAGGAGGGGCAGGAGGGCAGCTGTCAGTAGGCAACGGGATTAATAGAGGCCTCCATTACGGAGGCATGTGTCCAGGCAGGCACCCACCAACCCTCAGGGGCAGCTCAGGGCACCCAGGGACCTGGTGTGGGTATCTCTGGGGCGGGAACTGTCAGTCAGTCAGCAAGACTGTGTGTCAGTGCACATGGTGGGACAGGGGCCTGGCGGACCTTGGTCCCCAGCCCTGGGCTGTCAGATGCCAGCCCCATGCCCAGACACACACCAATCTGCCCATAGCCCCTTGGCCCGGCCGACCAGCACCTGCTTTGCCCTGGGGCTCTGGCTCTGGTGGCTGGCCACCACCCCTCAGGTCAAGTTCAGCGTGGGGGTCATGGCTGCTGGTCAACTGGATGGGCAGGGTCCCCGTAGCCTAGCAACCACAGGAGTCCTCTGTGATGTCCTAGCCCCTGGCAATCTGTGCTGGCCACACTGGCACTGGGTAGCCCAACTGCCCTGCCACTAGGTCAGGCAACAGCGCCCAGACGCCTGGGCCCTGGCACAGAGGGACGGAAGGATGGGAAGACAGTGCTGACCGAAGAGGGACCTCAGGGCTGGCAGCCAAGAGAAGACAGGTGGAGGTGTGCCCGGGATCCAGGGAGCCCAGGCCAGAGCTGCCTGCATGCCTGCCTGCCTTCCTGGATGTCTGTATGCTGCCTTTGTCTAGGTAGGTTTCTCAGGTCCCCTCCACTCCTGTCCTCTCCTGTCCTCTCCTGTCCTCACCATCCTCTCCCCTCTCCTCTCCTCTGCACTTTGCTTCTCTCCTTTGTCTGTCCTCTCTTCCAGGTGCCCTGCTCACCAGCTCCAGCACTTGTGATGGTTCTCCAGTGACAGCTGTTCGCATCCCCTTCCACCCCCTGCCTGCCCCTAATGTGACCCAGCTCACAGGGTCTCCGGCTCACTCCACCCAAACCCACACGCCCCAACACATCCCCTGGTTCAGCCTCTCTGCCCTATTCAGCCAAACTGGCCCCTTTGCAACCTACCTGTGCATCGTTGATTCTCTTCACCATTCAAGGACAGATCTCCTTTTGTACTTAGCTTGGTTGACTGCTGGATGGATGGATGGATGGATGGATGGATGGATGGATGGATGGATGGGTGGATGGATGGATGGACAGGTCAATGGATCGGTTTTGTAGAGGGAGAGTACCATCTAGGGGTACTGGAGACCCCTGGTGTCAGATCCTTAGTCAATGTCAAATGTAAAACATTAATTCATCAATAACAAAAATGAGTAAGCACCTAAATAAATAAATAAATAAATATAAAATCTGTGTTAAAAAATACATGGTGCCTTTGCCTTTCTGCATATGGAATGCTGTGAGGATCTTAAGAAGGAAAGCGTTTTCCTGAGTAGCCCTATTGAAGTCGTGGAATATTTTCTTTTCCTTTTTCTTTTTTTACTTTCTATTTTCTTGATTATTCACTGGAATAAATAGACAGGAATTGAGAGGGAAGGGAGGGAGAGAGAGTTTGAGACACAGAGAGAAACACCTGCAGCACTTCTGCACCACTTGTAAAGATTTCCCCTGGCAGGTGGGGACCAGGGTGTTGAAGCCCAGTCCTCCTGCATTGTAACATGAGTGCTTAACTGGGTGTGGCACCACCTGGTACCCTTGATGGGGCACTTTTTTTTAGCAATGAAAAGAAATTCTCGTGGCAAGGTAATAAATAAATGAAGAAGTAATTAAAAGTGCATTTACATTAACTCAGTGGAAACACACAGGGACATATACGTCTCTGTTACCTGTATTACTTCTTCATTTATGGATTGATTGCCTCAAGGGGTTATTGCCACAGCTGAGTGCCTGCGCCACGAATAATCCACAGCTCCTGCACTCCATTTGTTCCCCTTTCGCTGCCCTTGTTGCTTGGTCACTGTGGTGGTTATTGTTGTTGTTGTTGTTGTTGTTGTTGTTGTTACTGACCTTGCATCTGACAGACACAAAAGGAGAGAGCAGAGGAAATACAGGGTGGGAGAGAAAGATAGAACTCCTAAAGACCTGCTTCACCCCCTGTAAAGCGACTCCCCGGCAGGTGGCGGTCTGGGGGCCAGACCCCAGATCCTTCCACCTGTCCCCTTTTCGTGAGCGCCACAAGCCCTTAACCCTCTGACATACCGCCAAACCTCCCTGGATTTACTTTTGAAGGCAATATGACCTGCCTCCTTTTGAATCCTCATTATCCTGAGGGTCAGTCCTGGAGACAGTGTCATGACACGACACACGGAGATGTCTGGTATCAGAGAGCACCTGGAACAGCAGCTGGGGCTCTAGTGCCAGGGCAGGAGCAACTCCTCATCCACCCTCCACGGAGTCCACCTGCCTGCATTTTGGTCCTTTTCCCTCCAAAAAAGATTTTTCCCTTTTTTCACTTTGAAACAGGCAGCGGACAGGTTACCCAGGCAGGGCGAAAAAAATAAAAAGCCTTTTTTTTTTTTTTTTTTTTTTTTAAACCGAAGTGAATGACCATCTTCTGGAAAGTATAGGTTTTGAACCTGAAAACTCTGTCTGTCTGTCTCTTAGTTCACAGAAAGAGCCACTAGCCCAGCCAGATCTCACACTCAGATGGGGTGTTTTTGCCAGTCAAAGGTCTGCACAGCACACTAGGGATTGGGCGGCAGGAGACCCAAGTGTTACATTGTAGATGGACTGTTTGCAGTTCTTGCTCCCCAGGACATTGGACTGTCTCAACTCCCTCCCCTACAGCATGAAAAAAAGACTCTTGACAACCTTGGAGCAAATGGAGTGGGGGTGAGGGGAGCTGATTGCATGTCTGTGCTGCTGATGCCCAGGTGTCTGTGGGGGGCCGTGGCACAGGCTGTAAGGGGGCTAGGGGGCAGAAGGAGACTGTTTTAGAGGCAGGCTACAGGCAGGGGAGCCCGTGAGTGTGTGCAGGGCTGTGTGTGTGGGTGTGGTGGCAGGGGTTAGGGCAGGTCCCCCTCTGGATGGTGAGATGGCAGCTGGGCTGGCCCTGGGCCCTCAGGGCTGAAGGGCAGAAGCAGGGTGGCAGTAAAGTAGCAGAGGGAAGCACACAGTAGATGTTAGTTGGGGAGCTGGGGGACAGAGGGCAAGGGGAAAGGGGGCATCCTTGAGGAGGGGTCTGGACTAGAGAGTGGGGGGAGCTGGAGGCATGGAAGGTCCCAGGAATCAGGGACTGACAGGAACAGATTCCTGCACCCACCCACTGGATAGAAGCTGCAGCAGCCAGAGCAGCAGCCCTGGCTTGCCTAGGCCAAGGGCCCTGAGTGAGTCCCTCTGAGGATGAGGAAGAAGAGGAGGAGGTGGAGGAGGAGGAGGAGGAGGAGGAGGAGGAGGAGGAAGAAGAGGAGGAGGAAGAAGAGGAGGAGGAGGAGGAGGGGCAGGAGGGCAGCTGTCAGTAGGCAACGGGATTAATAGAGGCCTCCATTACGGAGGCATGTGTCCAGGCAGGCACCCACCAACCCTCAGGGGCAGCTCAGGGCACCCAGGGACCTGGTGTGGGTATCTCTGGGGCGGGAACTGTCAGTCAGTCAGCAAGACTGTGTGTCAGTGCACATGGTGGGACAGGGGCCTGGCGGACCTTGGTCCCCAGCCCTGGGCTGTCAGATGCCAGCCCCATGCCCAGACACACACCAATCTGCCCATAGCCCCTTGGCCCGGCCGACCAGCACCTGCTTTGCCCTGGGGCTCTGGCTCTGGTGGCTGGCCACCACCCCTCAGGTCAAGTTCAGCGTGGGGGTCATGGCTTCTGGTCAACTGGATGGGCAGGGTCCCCGTAGCCTAGCAACCACAGGAGCCCTCTGTGATGTCCTAGCCCCTGGCAATCTGTGCTGGCCACACTGGCACTGGGTAGCCCAACTGCCCTGCCACTAGGTCAGGCAACAGCGCCCAGACGCCTGGGCCCTGGCACAGAGGGACGGAAGGATGGGAAGACAGTGCTGACCGAAGAGGGACCTCAGGGCTGGCAGCCAAGAGAAGACAGGTAGAGGTGTGCCCGGGATCCAGGGAGCCCAGGCCAGAGGTGCCTGCATGCCTGCCTGCCTTCCTGGATGTCTGTATGCTGCCTTTGTCTAGGTAGGTTTCTCAGGTCCCCTCCACTCCTGTCCTCTCCTGTCCTCTCCTGTCCTCACCATCCTCTCCCCTCTCCTCTCCTCTGCACTTTGCTTCTCTCCTTTGTCTGTCCTCTCTTCCAGGTGCCCTGCTCACCAGCTCCAGCACTTGTGATGGTTCTCCAGTGACAGCTGTTTGCATCCCCTTCCACCCCCTGCCTGCCCCTAATGTGACCCAGCTCACAGGGTCTCCGGCTCACTCCACCCAAACCCACACGCCCCAACACATCCCCTGGTTCAGCCTCTCTGCCCTATTCAGCCAAACTGGCCCCTTTGCAACCTACCTGTGCATCGTGGATTCTCTTCACCATTCAAGGAGAGATCTCCTTTTGTACTTAGCTTGGTTGACTGCTGGATGGATGGATGGATGGATGGATGGATGGATGGATGGATGGATGGGTGGATGGATGGATGGACAGGTCAATGGATCGGTTTTGTAGAGGGAGAGTACCATCTAGGGGTACTGGAGACCCCTGGTGTCAGATCCTTAGTCAATGTCAAATGTAAAACATTAATTCATCAATAACAAAAATGAGTAAGCACCTAAATAAATAAATAAATAAATATAAAATCTGTGTTAAAAAATACATGGTGCCTTTGCCTTTCTGCATATGGAATGCTGTGAGGATCTTAAGAAGGAAAGCGTTTTCCTGAGTAGCCCTATTGAAGTCGTGGAATATTTTCTTTTCCTTTTTCTTTTTTTACTTTCTATTTTCTTGATTATTCACTGGAATAAATAGACAGGAATTGAGAGGGAAGGGAGGGAGAGAGAGTTTGAGACACAGAGAGAAACACCTGCAGCACTTCTGCACCACTTGTAAAGATTTCCCCTGGCAGGTGGGGACCAGGGTGTTGAAGCCCAGTCCTCCTGCATTGTAACATGAGTGCTTAACTGGGTGTGGCACCACCTGGTACCCTTGATGGGGCACTTTTTTTTAGCAATGAAAAGAAATTCTCGTGGCAAGGTAATAAATAAATGAAGAAGTAATTAAAAGTGCATTTACATTAACTCAGTGGAAACACACAGGGACATATACGTCTCTGTTACCTGTATTACTTCTTCATTTATGGATTGATTGCCTCAAGGGGTTATTGCCACAGCTGAGTGCCTGCGCCACGAATAATCCACAGCTCCTGCACTCCATTTGTTCCCCTTTCGCTGCCCTTGTTGCTTGGTCACTGTGGTGGTTATTGTTGTTGTTGTTGTTGTTGTTGTTGTTACTGACCTTGCATCTGACAGACACAAAAGGAGAGAGCAGAGGAAATACAGGGTGGGAGAGAAAGATAGAACTCCTAAAGACCTGCTTCACCCCCTGTAAAGCGACTCCCCGGCAGGTGGCGGTCTGGGGGCCAGACCCCAGATCCTTCCACCTGTCCCCTTTTCGTGAGCGCCACAAGCCCTTAACCCTCTGACATACCGCCAAACCTCCCTGGATTTACTTTTGAAGGCAATATGACCTGCCTCGTTTTGAATCCTCATTATCCTGAGGGTCAGTCCTGGAGACAGTGTCATGACACGACACACGGAGATGTCTGGTATCAGAGAGCACCTGGAACAGCAGCTGGGGCTCTAGTGCCAGGGCAGGAGCAACTCCTCATCCACCCTCCACGGAGTCCACCTGCCTGCATTTTGGTCCTTTTCCCTCCAAAAAAGATTTTTCCCTTTTTTCACTTTGAAACAGGCAGCAGACAGGTTACCCAGGCAGGGCGAAAAAAATAAAAAGCCTTTTTTTTTTTTTTTTTTAAACCGAAGTGAATGACCATCTTCTGGAAAGTATAGGTTTTGAACCTGAAAACTCTGTCTGTCTGTCTCTTAGTTCACAGAAAGAGCCACTAGCCCAGCCAGATCTCACGCTCAGATGGGGTGTTTTTGCCAGTCAAAGGTCTGCACAGCACACTAGGGATTGGGCGGCAGGAGACCCAAGTGTTACATTGTAGATGGACTGTTTGCAGTTCTTGCTCCCCAGGACATTGGACTGTCTCAACTCCCTCCCCTACAGCATGAAAAAAAGACTCTTGACAACCTTGGAGCAAATGGAGTGGGAGTGAGGGGAGCTGATTGCATGTCTGTGCTGCTGATGCCCAGGTGTCTTTGGGGGGCCGTGGCACAGGCTGTAAGGGGGCTAGGGGGCAGAAGGAGACTGTTTGAGAGGCAGGCTACAGGCAGGGGAGCCCGTGAGTGTGTGCAGGGCTGTGTGTGTGGGTGTGGTGGCAGGGGTTAGGGCAGGTCCCCCTCTGGATGGTAAGATGGCAGCTGGGCTGGCCCTGGGCCCTCAGGGCTGAAGGGCAGAAGCAAGGTGGCAGTAAAGTAGCAGAGGGAAGCACACAGTAGATGTTAGTTGGGGAGCTGGGGGACAGAGGGCAAGGGGAAAGGGGGCATCCTTGAGGAGGGGTCTGGACTAGAGAGTGGGGGGAGCTGGAGGCATGGAAGGTCCCAGGAATCAGGGACTGACAGGAACAGATTCCTGCACCCACCCACTGGATAGAAGCTGCAGCAGCCAGAGCAGCAGCCCTGGCTTGCCTAGGCCAAGGGCCCTGATTGAGTCCCTCTGAGGATGAGGAAGAAGAGGAGGAGGTGGAGGAGGAGGAGGAGGAGGAGGAGGAGGAAGAAGAGGAGGAGGAAGAAGAGGAGGAGGAAGAAGAGGAGGAGGAGGAGGAGGGGCAGGAGGGCAGCTGTCAGTAGGCAACGGGATTAATAGAGGCCTCCATTACGGAGGCATGTGTCCAGGCAGGCACCCACCAACCCTCAGGGGCAGCTCAGGGCACCCAGGGACCTGGTGTGGGTATCTCTGGGGCGGGAACTATCAGTCAGTCAGCAAGACTGTGTGTCAGTGCACATGGTGGGACAGGGGCCTGGCGGACCTTGGTCCCCAGCCCTGGGCTGTCAGATGCCAGCCCCATGCCCAGACTCACACCAATCTGCCCATAGCCCCTTGGCCCGGCCGACCAGCACCTGCTTTGCCCTGGGGCTCTGGCTCTGGTGGCTGGCCACCACCCCTCAGGTCAAGTTCAGCGTGGGGGTCATGGCTTCTGGTCAACTGGATGGGCAGGGTCCCCGTAGCCTAGCAACCACAGGAGCCCTCTGTGATGTCCTAGCCCCTGGCAATCTGTGCTGGCCACACTGGCACTGGGTAGCCCAACTGCCCTGCCACTAGGTCAGGCAACAACGCCCAGACGCCTGGGCCCTGGCACAGAGGGACGGAAGGATGGGAAGACAGTGCTGACCGAAGAGGGACCTCAGGGCTGGCAGCCAAGAGAAGACAGGTAGAGGTGTGCCCGGGATCCAGGGAGCCCAGGCCAGAGGTGCCTGCATGCCTGCCTGCCTTCCTGGATGTCTGTATGCTGCCTTTGTCTAGGTAGGTTTCTCAGGTCCCCTCCACTCCTGTCCTCTCCTGTCCTCTCCTGTCCTCACCATCCTCTCCCCTCTCCTCTCCTCTGCACTTTGCTTCTCTCCTTTGTCTGTCCTCTCTTCCAGGTGCCCTGCTCACCAGCTCCAGCACTTGTGATGGTTCTCCAGTGACAGCTGTTCGCATCCCCTTCCACCCCCTGCCTGCCCCTAATGTGACCCAGCTCACAGGGTCTCCGGCTCACTCCACCCAAAACCACACGCCCCAACACATCCCCTGGTTCAGCCTCTCTGCCCTATTCAGCCAAACTGGCCCCTTTGCAACCTACCTGTGCATCGTGGATTCTCTTCACCATTCAAGGAGAGATCTCCTTTTGTACTTAGCTTGGTTGACTGCTGGATGGATGGATGGATGGATGGATGGATGGATGGATGGATGGGTGGATGGATGGATGGACAGGTCAATGGATCGGTTTTGTAGAGGGAGAGTACCATCTAGGGGTACTGGAGACCCCTGGTGTCAGATTCTTAGTCAATGTCAAATGTAAAACATTAATTCATCAATAACAAAAATGAGTAAGCACCTAAATAAATAAATAAATAAATAAATATAAAATCTGTGTTAAAAAATACATGGTGTCTTTGCCTTTCTGCATATGGAATGCTGTGAGGATCTTAAGAAGGAAAGCGTTTTCCTGAGTAGCCCTATTGAAGTCGTGGAATATTTTCTTTTCCTTTTTCTTTTTTTACTTTCTATTTTCTTGATTATTCACTGGAATAAATAGACAGGAATTGAGAGGGAAGGGAGGGAGAGAGAGTTTGAGACACAGAGAGAAACACCTGCAGCACTTCTGCACCACTTGTAAAGATTTCCCCTGGCAGGTGGGGACCAGGGTGTTGAAGCCCAGTCCTCCTGCATTGTAACATGAGTGCTTAACTGGGTGTGGCACCACCTGGTACCCTTGATGGGGCACTTTTTTTTAGCAATGAAAAGAAATTCTCGTGGCAAGGTAATAAATAAATGAAGAAGTAATTAAAAGTGCATTTACATTAACTCAGTGGAAACACACAGGGACATATACGTCTCTGTTACCTGTATTACTTCTTCATTTATGGATTGATTGCCTCAAGGGGTTATTGCCACAGCTGAGTGCCTGCGCCACGAATAATCCACAGCTCCTGCACTCCATTTGTTCCCCTTTCGCTGCCCTTGTTGCTTGGTCACTGTGGTGGTTATTGTTGTTGTTGTTGTTGTTGTTACTGACCTTGCATCTGACAGACACAAAAGGAGAGAGCAGAGGAAATACAGGGTGGGAGAGAAAGATAGAACTCCTAAAGACCTGCTTCACCCCCTGTAATGCGACTCCCTGGCAGGTGGCGGTCTGGGGGCCAGACCCCAGATCCTTCCACCTGTCCCCTTTTCGTGAGCGCCACAAGCCCTTAACCCTCTGACATACCGCCAAACCTCCCTGGATTTACTTTTGAAGGCAATATGACCTGCCTCGTTTTGAATCCTCATTATCCTGAGGGTCAGTCCTGGAGACAGTGTCATGACACGACACACGGAGATGTCTGGTATCAGAGAGCACCTGGAACAGCAGCTGGGGCTCTAGTGCCAGGGCAGGAGCAACTCCTCATCCACCCTCCACGGAGTCCACCTGCCTGCATTTTGGTCCTTTTCCCTCCAAAAAAGATTTTTCCCTTTTTTCACTTTGAAACAGGCAGCAGACAGGTTACCCAGGCAGGGCGAAAAAAATAAAAATGTTTTTTTTTTTTTTTTTTTAAACCGAAGTGAATGACCATCTTCTGGAAAGTATAGGTTTTGAACCTGAAAACTCTGTCTGTCTGTCTCTTAGTCCACAGAAAGAGCCACTAGCCCAGCCAGATCTCACGCTCAGATGGGGTGTTTTTGCCAGTCAAAGGTCTGCACAGCACACTAGGGATTGGGCGGCAGGAGACCCAAATGTTACATTGTAGATGGACTGTTTGCAGTTCTTGCTCCCCAGGACATTGGACTGTCTCAACTCCCTCCCCTACAGCATGAAAAAAAGACTCTTGACAACCTTGGAGCAAATGGAGTGGGGGTGAGGGGAGCTGATTGCATGTCTGTGCTGCTGATGCCCAGGTGTCTGTGGGGGGCCGTGGCACAGGCTGTAAGGGGGCTAGGGGGCAGAAGGAGACTGTTTGAGAGGCAGGCTACAGGCAGGGGAGCCCGTGAGTGTGTGCAGGGCTGTGTGTGTGGGTGTGGTGGCAGGGGTTAGGGCAGGTCCCCCTCTGGATGGTGAGATGGCAGCTGGGCTGGCCCTGGGCCCTCAGGGCTGAAGGGCAGAAGCAGGGTGGCAGTAAAGTAGCAGAGGGAAGCACACAGTAGATGTTAGTTGGGGAGCTGGGGGACAGAGGGCAAGGGGAAAGGGGGCATCCTTGAGGAGGGGTCTGGACTAGAGAGTGGGGGGAGCTGGAGGCATGGAAGGTCCCAGGAATCAGGGACTGACAGGAATAGATTCCTGCACCCACCCACTGGATAGAAGCTGCAGCAGCCAGAGCAGCAGCCCTGGCTTGCCTAGGCCAAGGGCCCTGAGTGAGTCCCTGTGAGGATGAGGAAGAAGAGGAGGAGGTGGAGGAGGAGGAGGAGGAGGAGGAGGAGAAGGAGGAGGAGTAGGAAGAGGAGGAGGAAGAAGAGGAGGAGGAGGAGGAGGGGCAGGAGGGCAGCTGTCAGTAGGCAACGGGATTAATAGAGGCCTCCATTACGGAGGCATGTGTCCAGGCAGGCACCCACCAACCCTCAGGGGCAGCTCAGGGCACCCAGGGACCTGGTGTGGGTATCTCTGGGGCGGGAACTGTCAGTCAGTCAGCAAGACTGTGTGTCAGTGCACATGGTGGGACAGGGGCCTGGCGGACCTTGGTCCCCAGCCCTGGGCTGTCAGATGCCAGCCCCATGCCCAGACACACACCAATCTGCCCATAGCCCCTTGGCCCGGCCGACCAGCACCTGCTTTGCCCTGGGGCTCTGGCTCTGGTGGCTGGCCACCACCCCTCAGGTCAAGTTCAGCGTGGGGGTCATGGCTGCTGGTCAACTGGATGGGCAGGGTCCCCGTAGCCTAGCAACCACAGGAGTCCTCTGTGATGTCCTAGCCCCTGGCAATCTGTGCTGGCCACACTGGCACTGGGTAGCCCAACTGCCCTGCCACTAGGTCAGGCAACAGCGCCCAGACGCCTGGGCCCTGGCACAGAGGGACGGAAGGATGGGAAGACAGTGCTGACCGAAGAGGGACCTCAGGGCTGGCAGCCAAGAGAAGACAGGTGGAGGTGTGCCCGGGATCCAGGGAGCCCAGGCCAGAGCTGCCTGCATGCCTGCCTGCATTCCTGGATGTCTGTATGCTGCCTTTGTCTAGGTAGGTTTCTCAGGTCCCCTCCACTCCTGTCCTCTCCTGTCCTCTCCTGTCCTCACCATCCTCTCCCCTCTCCTCTCCTCTGCACTTTGCTTCTCTCCTTTGTCTGTCCTCTCTTCCAGGTGCCCTGCTCACCAGCTCCAGCACTTGTGATGGTTCTCCAGTGACAGCTGTTCGCATCCCCTTCCACCCCCTGCCTGCCCCTAATGTGACCCAGCTCACAGGGTCTCCGGCTCACTCCACCCAAACCCACACGCCCCAACACATCCCCTGGTTCAGCCTCTCTGCCCTATTCAGCCAAACTGGCCCCTTTGCAACCTACCTGTGCATCGTTGATTCTCTTCACCATTCAAGGACAGATCTCCTTTTGTACTTAGCTTGGTTGACTGCTGGATGGATGGATGGATGGATGGATGGATGGATGGATGGATGGGTGGATGGATGGATGGACAGGTCAATGGATCGGTTTTGTAGAGGGAGAGTACCATCTAGGGGTACTGGAGACCCCTGGTGTCAGATCCTTAGTCAATGTCAAATGTAAAACATTAATTCATCAATAACAAAAATGAGTAAGCACCTAAATAAATAAATAAATAAATATAAAATCTGTGTTAAAAAATACATGGTGTCTTTGCCTTTCTGCATATGGAATGCTGTGAGGATCTTAAGAAGGAAAGCGTTTTCCTGAGTAGCCCTATTGAAGTCGTGGAATATTTTCTTTTCCTTTTTCTTTTTTTACTTTCTATTTTCTTGATTATTCACTGGAATAAATAGACAGGAATTGAGAGGGAAGGGAGGGAGAGAGAGTTTGAGACACAGAGAGAAACACCTGCAGCACTTCTGCACCACTTGTAAAGATTTCCCCTGGCAGGTGGGGACCAGGGTGTTGAAGCCCAGTCCTCCTGCATTGTAACATGAGTGCTTAACTGGGTGTGGCACCACCTGGTACCCTTGATGGGGCACTTTTTTTTAGCAATGAAAAGAAATTCTCGTGGCAAGGTAATAAATAAATGAAGAAGTAATTAAAAGTGCATTTACATTAACTCAGTGGAAACACACAGGGACATATACGTCTCTGTTACCTGTATTACTTCTTCATTTATGGATTGATTGCCTCAAGGGGTTATTGCCACAGCTGAGTGCCTGCGCCACGAATAATCCACAGCTCCTGCACTCCATTTGTTCCCCTTTCGCTGCCCTTGTTGCTTGGTCACTGTGGTGGTTATTGTTGTTGTTGTTGTTGTTGTTGTTGTTACTGACCTTGCATCTGACAGACACAAAAGGAGAGAGCAGAGGAAATACAGGGTGGGAGAGAAAGATAGAACTCCTAAAGACCTGCTTCACCCCCTGTAAAGCGACTCCCCGGCAGGTGGCGGTCTGGGGGCCAGACCCCAGATCCTTCCACCTGTCCCCTTTTCGTGAGCGCCACAAGCCCTTAACCCTCTGACATACCGCCAAACCTCCCTGGATTTACTTTTGAAGGCAATATGACCTGCCTCGTTTTGAATCCTCATTATCCTGAGGGTCAGTCCTGGAGACAGTGTCATGACACGACACACGGAGATGTCTGGTATCAGAGAGCACCTGGAACAGCAGCTGGGGCTCTAGTGCCAGGGCAGGAGCAACTCCTCATCCACCCTCCACGGAGTCCACCTGCCTGCATTTTGGTCCTTTTCCCTCCAAAAAAGATTTTTCCCTTTTTTCACTTTGAAACAGGCAGCGGACAGGTTACCCAGGCAGGGCGAAAAAAATAAAAAGCCTTTTTTTTTTTTTTTTTTTTTTTAAACCGAAGTGAATGACCATCTTCTGGAAAGTATAGGTTTTGAACCTGAAAACTCTGTCTGTCTGTCTCTTAGTTCACAGAAAGAGCCACTAGCCCAGCCAGATCTCACACTCAGATGGGGTGTTTTTGCCAGTCAAAGGTCTGCACAGCACACTAGGGATTGGGCGGCAGGAGACCCAAGTGTTACATTGTAGATGGACTGTTTGCAGTTCTTGCTCCCCAGGACATTGGACTGTCTCAACTCCCTCCCCTACAGCATGAAAAAAAGACTCTTGACAACCTTGGAGCAAATGGAGTGGGGGTGAGGGGAGCTGATTGCATGTCTGTGCTGCTGATGCCCAGGTGTCTGTGGGGGGCCGTGGCACAGGCTGTAAGGGGGCTAGGGGGCAGAAGGAGACTGTTTGAGAGGCAGGCTACAGGCAGGGGAGCCCGTGAGTGTGTGCAGGGCTGTGTGTGTGGGTGTGGTGGCAGGGGTTAGGGCAGGTCCCCCTCTGGATGGTGAGATGGCAGCTGGGCTGGCCCTGGGCCCTCAGGGCTGAAGGGCAGAAGCAGGGTGGCAGTAAAGTAGCAGAGGGAAGCACACAGTAGATGTTAGTTGGGGAGCTGGGGGACAGAGGGCAAGGGGAAAGGGGGCATCCTTGAGGAGGGGTCTGGACTAGAGAGTGGGGGGAGCTGGAGGCATGGAAGGTCCCAGGAATCAGGGACTGACAGGAACAGATTCCTGCACCCACCCACTGGATAGAAGCTGCAGCAGCCAGAGCAGCAGCCCTGGCTTGCCTAGGCCAAGGGCCCTGATTGAGTCCCTCTGAGGATGAGGAAGAAGAGGAGGAGGTGGAGGAGGAGGAGGAGGAGGAGGAGGAGGAAGAAGAGGAGGAGGAAGAAGAGGAGGAGGAAGAAGAGGAGGAGGAGGAGGAGGGGCAGGAGGGCAGCTGTCAGTAGGCAACGGGATTAATAGAGGCCTCCATTACGGAGGCATGTGTCCAGGCAGGCACCCACCAACCCTCAGGGGCAGCTCAGGGCACCCAGGGACCTGGTGTGGGTATCTCTGGGGCGGGAACTGTCAGTCAGTCAGCAAGACTGTGTGTCAGTGCACATGGTGGGACAGGGGCCTGGCGGACCTTGGTCCCCAGCCCTGGGCTGTCAGATGCCAGCCCCATGCCCAGACTCACACCAATCTGCCCATAGCCCCTTGGCCCGGCCGACCAGCACCTGCTTTGCCCTGGGGCTCTGGCTCTGGTGGCTGGCCACCACCCCTCAGGTCAAGTTCAGCGTGGGGGTCATGGCTTCTGGTCAACTGGATGGGCAGGGTCCCCGTAGCCTAGCAACCACAGGAGCCCTCTGTGATGTCCTAGCCCCTGGCAATCTGTGCTGACCACACTGGCACTGGGTAGCCCAACTGCCCTGCCACTAGGTCAGGCAACAGCGCCCAGACGCCTGGGCCCTGGCACAGAGGGACGGAAGGATGGGAAGACAGTGCTGACCGAAGAGGGACCTCAGGGCTGGAAGCCAAGAGAAGACAGGTAGAGGTGTGCCCGGGATCCAGGGAGCCCAGGCCAGAGGTGCCTGCATGCCTGCCTGCCTTCCTGGATGTCTGTATGCTGCCTTTGTCTAGGTAGGTTTCTCAGGTCCCCTCCACTCCTGTCCTCTCCTGTCCTCTCCTGTCCTCACCATCCTCTCCCCTCTCCTCTCCTCTGCACTTTGCTTCTCTCCTTTGTCTGTCCTCTCTTCCAGGTGCCCTGCTCACCAGCTCCAGCACTTGTGATGGTTCTCCAGTGACAGCTGTTTGCATCCCCTTCCACCCCCTGCCTGCCCCTAATGTGACCCAGCTCACAGGGTCTCCGGCTCACTCCACCCAAACCCACACGCCCCAACACATCCCCTGGTTCAGCCTCTCTGCCCTATTCAGCCAAACTGGCCCCTTTGCAACCTACCTGTGCATCGTGGATTCTCTTCACCATTCAAGGAGAGATCTCCTTTTGTACTTAGCTTGGTTGACTGCTGGATGGATGGATGGATGGATGGATGGATGGATGGGTGGATGGATGGATGGACAGGTCAATGGATCGGTTTTGTAGAGGGAGAGTACCATCTAGGGGTACTGGAGACCCCTGGTGTCAGATCCTTAGTCAATGTCAAATGTAAAACATTAATTCATCAATAACAAAAATGAGTAAGCACCTAAATAAATAAATAAATAAATATAAAATCTGTGTTAAAAAATACATGGTGTCTTTGCCTTTCTGCATATGGAATGCTGTGAGGATCTTAAGAAGGAAAGCGTTTTCCTGAGTAGCCCTATTGAAGTCGTGGAATATTTTCTTTTCCTTTTTCTTTTTTTACTTTCTATTTTCTTGATTATTCACTGGAATAAATAGACAGGAATTGAGAGGGAAGGGAGGGAGAGAGAGTTTGAGACACAGAGAGAAACACCTGCAGCACTTCTGCACCACTTGTAAAGATTTCCCCTGGCAGGTGGGGACCAGGGTGTTGAAGCCCAGTCCTCCTGCATTGTAACATGAGTGCTTAACTGGGTGTGGCACCACCTGGTACCCTTGATGGGGCACTTTTTTTTAGCAATGAAAAGAAATTCTCGTGGCAAGGTAATAAATAAATGAAGAAGTAATTAAAAGTGCATTTACATTAACTCAGTGGAAACACACAGGGACATATACGTCTCTGTTACCTGTATTACTTCTTCATTTATGGATTGATTGCCTCAAGGGGTTATTGCCACAGCTGAGTGCCTGCGCCACGAATAATCCACAGCTCCTGCACTCCATTTGTTCCCCTTTCGCTGCCCTTGTTGCTTGGTCACTGTGGTGGTTATTGTTGTTGTTGTTGTTGTTGTTGTTGTTACTGACCTTGCATCTGACAGACACAAAAGGAGAGAGCAGAGGAAATACAGGGTGGGAGAGAAAGATAGAACTCCTAAAGACCTGCTTCACCCCCTGTAAAGCGACTCCCCGGCAGGTGGCGGTCTGGGGGCCAGACCCCAGATCCTTCCACCTGTCCCCTTTTCGTGAGCGCCACAAGCCCTTAACCCTCTGACATACCGCCAAACCTCCCTGGATTTACTTTTGAAGGCAATATGACCTGCCTCGTTTTGAATCCTCATTATCCTGAGGGTCAGTCCTGGAGACAGTGTCATGACACGACACACGGAGATGTCTGGTATCAGAGAGCACCTGGAACAGCAGCTGGGGCTCTAGTGCCAGGGCAGGAGCAACTCCTCATCCACCCTCCACGGAGTCCACCTGCCTGCATTTTGGTCCTTTTCCCTCCAAAAAAGATTTTTCCCTTTTTTCACTTTGAAACAGGCAGCGGACAGGTTACCCAGGCAGGGCGAAAAAAATAAAAAGCCTTTTTTTTTTTTTTTTTTTTTTAAACCGAAGTGAATGACCATCTTCTGGAAAGTATAGGTTTTGAACCTGAAAACTCTGTCTGTCTGTCTCTTAGTTCACAGAAAGAGCCACTAGCCCAGCCAGATCTCACACTCAGATGGGGTGTTTTTGCCAGTCAAAGGTCTGCACAGCACACTAGGGATTGGGCGGCAGGAGACCCAAGTGTTACATTGTAGATGGACTGTTTGCAGTTCTTGCTCCCCAGGACATTGGACTGTCTCAACTCCCTCCCCTACAGCATGAAAAAAAGACTCTTGACAACCTTGGAGCAAATGGAGTGGGGGTGAGGGGAGCTGATTGCATGTCTGTGCTGCTGATGCCCAGGTGTCTGTGGGGGGCCGTGGCACAGGCTGTAAGGGGGCTAGGGGGCAGAAGGAGACTGTTTGAGAGGCAGGCTACAGGCAGGGGAGCCCGTGAGTGTGTGCAGGGCTGTGTGTGTGGGTGTGGTGGCAGGGGTTAGGGCAGGTCCCCCTCTGGATGGTGAGATGGCAGCTGGGCTGGCCCTGGGCCCTCAGGGCTGAAGGGCAGAAGCAGGGTGGCAGTAAAGTAGCAGAGGGAAGCACACAGTAGATGTTAGTTGGGGAGCTGGGGGACAGAGGGCAAGGGGAAAGGGGGCATCCTTGAGGAGGGGTCTGGACTAGAGAGTGGGGGGAGCTGGAGGCATGGAAGGTCCCAGGAATCAGGGACTGACAGGAACAGATTCCTGCACCCACCCACTGGATAGAAGCTGCAGCAGCCAGAGCAGCAGCCCTGGCTTGCCTAGGCCAAGGGCCCTGATTGAGTCCCTCTGAGGATGAGGAAGAAGAGGAGGAGGTGGAGGAGGAGGAGGAGGAGGAGGAGGAGGAAGAAGAGGAGGAGGAAGAAGAGGAGGAGGAAGAAGAGGAGGAGGAGGAGGAGGGGCAGGAGGGCAGCTGTCAGTAGGCAACGGGATTAATAGAGGCCTCCATTACGGAGGCATGTGTCCAGGCAGGCACCCACCAACCCTCAGGGGCAGCTCAGGGCACCCAGGGACCTGGTGTGGGTATCTCTGGGGCGGGAACTGTCAGTCAGTCAGCAAGACTGTGTGTCAGTGCACATGGTGGGACAGGGGCCTGGCGGACCTTGGTCCCCAGCCCTGGGCTGTCAGATGCCAGCCCCATGCCCAGACTCACACCAATCTGCCCATAGCCCCTTGGCCCGGCCGACCAGCACCTGCTTTGCCCTGGGGCTCTGGCTCTGGTGGCTGGCCACCACCCCTCAGGTCAAGTTCAGCGTGGGGGTCATGGCTTCTGGTCAACTGGATGGGCAGGGTCCCCGTAGCCTAGCAACCACAGGAGCCCTCTGTGATGTCCTAGCCCCTGGCAATCTGTGCTGACCACACTGGCACTGGGTAGCCCAACTGCCCTGCCACTAGGTCAGGCAACAGCGCCCAGACGCCTGGGCCCTGGCACAGAGGGACGGAAGGATGGGAAGACAGTGCTGACCGAAGAGGGACCTCAGGGCTGGCAGCCAAGAGAAGACAGGTAGAGGTGTGCCCGGGATCCAGGGAGCCCAGGCCAGAGGTGCCTGCATGCCTGCCTGCCTTCCTGGATGTCTGTATGCTGCCTTTGTCTAGGTAGGTTTCTCAGGTCCCCTCCACTCCTGTCCTCTCCTGTCCTCTCCTGTCCTCACCATCCTCTCCCCTCTCCTCTCCTCTGCACTTTGCTTCTCTCCTTTGTCTGTCCTCTCTTCCAGGTGCCCTGCTCACCAGCTCCAGCACTTGTGATGGTTCTCCAGTGACAGCTGTTTGCATCCCCTTCCACCCCCTGCCTGCCCCTAATGTGACCCAGCTCACAGGGTCTCCGGCTCACTCCACCCAAACCCACACGCCCCAACACATCCCCTGGTTCAGCCTCTCTGCCCTATTCAGCCAAACTGGCCCCTTTGCAACCTACCTGTGCATCGTGGATTCTCTTCACCATTCAAGGAGAGATCTCCTTTTGTACTTAGCTTGGTTGACTGCTGGATGGATGGATGGATGGATGGATGGATGGATGGATGGGTGGATGGATGGATGGACAGGTCAATGGATCGGTTTTGTAGAGGGAGAGTACCATCTAGGGGTACTGGAGACCCCTGGTGTCAGATCCTTAGTCAATGTCAAATGTAAAACATTAATTCATCAATAACAAAAATGAGTAAGCACCTAAATAAATAAATAAATAAATATAAAATCTGTGTTAAAAAATACATGGTGTCTTTGCCTTTCTGCATATGGAATGCTGTGAGGATCTTAAGAAGGAAAGCGTTTTCCTGAGTAGCCCTATTGAAGTCGTGGAATATTTTCTTTTCCTTTTTCTTTTTTTACTTTCTATTTTCTTGATTATTCACTGGAATAAATAGACAGGAATTGAGAGGGAAGGGAGGGAGAGAGAGTTTGAGACACAGAGAGAAACACCTGCAGCACTTCTGCACCACTTGTAAAGATTTCCCCTGGCAGGTGGGGACCAGGGTGTTGAAGCCCAGTCCTCCTGCATTGTAACATGAGTGCTTAACTGGGTGTGGCACCACCTGGTACCCTTGATGGGGCACTTTTTTTTAGCAATGAAAAGAAATTCTCGTGGCAAGGTAATAAATAAATGAAGAAGTAATTAAAAGTGCATTTACATTAACTCAGTGGAAACACACAGGGACATATACGTCTCTGTTACCTGTATTACTTCTTCATTTATGGATTGATTGCCTCAAGGGGTTATTGCCACAGCTGAGTGCCTGCGCCACGAATAATCCACAGCTCCTGCACTCCATTTGTTCCCCTTTCGCTGCCCTTGTTGCTTGGTCACTGTGGTGGTTATTGTTGTTGTTGTTGTTGTTGTTGTTGTTACTGACCTTGCATCTGACAGACACAAAAGGAGAGAGCAGAGGAAATACAGGGTGGGAGAGAAAGATAGAACTCCTAAAGACCTGCTTCACCCCCTGTAAAGCGACTCCCCGGCAGGTGGCGGTCTGGGGGCCAGACCCCAGATCCTTCCACCTGTCCCCTTTTCGTGAGCGCCACAAGCCCTTAACCCTCTGACATACCGCCAAACCTCCCTGGATTTACTTTTGAAGGCAATATGACCTGCCTCGTTTTGAATCCTCATTATCCTGAGGGTCAGTCCTGGAGACAGTGTCATGACACGACACACGGAGATGTCTGGTATCAGAGAGCACCTGGAACAGCAGCTGGGGCTCTAGTGCCAGGGCAGGAGCAACTCCTCATCCACCCTCCACGGAGTCCACCTGCCTGCATTTTGGTCCTTTTCCCTCCAAAAAAGATTTTTCCCTTTTTTCACTTTGAAACAGGCAGCGGACAGGTTACCCAGGCAGGGCGAAAAAAATAAAAAGCCTTTTTTTTTTTTTTTTTTTTTTAAACCGAAGTGAATGACCATCTTCTGGAAAGTATAGGTTTTGAACCTGAAAACTCTGTCTGTCTGTCTCTTAGTTCACAGAAAGAGCCACTAGCCCAGCCAGATCTCACACTCAGATGGGGTGTTTTTGCCAGTCAAAGGTCTGCACAGCACACTAGGGATTGGGCGGCAGGAGACCCAAGTGTTACATTGTAGATGGACTGTTTGCAGTTCTTGCTCCCCAGGACATTGGACTGTCTCAACTCCCTCCCCTACAGCATGAAAAAAAGACTCTTGACAACCTTGGAGCAAATGGAGTGGGGGTGAGGGGAGCTGATTGCATGTCTGTGCTGCTGATGCCCAGGTGTCTGTGGGGGGCCGTGGCACAGGCTGTAAGGGGGCTAGGGGGCAGAAGGAGACTGTTTGAGAGGCAGGCTACAGGCAGGGGAGCCCGTGAGTGTGTGCAGGGCTGTGTGTGTGGGTGTGGTGGCAGGGGTTAGGGCAGGTCCCCCTCTGGATGGTGAGATGGCAGCTGGGCTGGCCCTGGGCCCTCAGGGCTGAAGGGCAGAAGCAGGGTGGCAGTAAAGTAGCAGAGGGAAGCACACAGTAGATGTTAGTTGGGGAGCTGGGGGACAGAGGGCAAGGGGAAAGGGGGCATCCTTGAGGAGGGGTCTGGACTAGAGAGTGGGGGGAGCTGGAGGCATGGAAGGTCCCAGGAATCAGGGACTGACAGGAACAGATTCCTGCACCCACCCACTGGATAGAAGCTGCAGCAGCCAGAGCAGCAGCCCTGGCTTGCCTAGGCCAAGGGCCCTGATTGAGTCCCTCTGAGGATGAGGAAGAAGAGGAGGAGGTGGAGGAGGAGGAGGAGGAGGAGGAGGAGGAAGAAGAGGAGGAGGAAGAAGAGGAGGAGGAAGAAGAGGAGGAGGAGGAGGAGGGGCAGGAGGGCAGCTGTCAGTAGGCAACGGGATTAATAGAGGCCTCCATTACGGAGGCATGTGTCCAGGCAGGCACCCACCAACCCTCAGGGGCAGCTCAGGGCACCCAGGGACCTGGTGTGGGTATCTCTGGGGCGGGAACTGTCAGTCAGTCAGCAAGACTGTGTGTCAGTGCACATGGTGGGACAGGGGCCTGGCGGACCTTGGTCCCCAGCCCTGGGCTGTCAGATGCCAGCCCCATGCCCAGACTCACACCAATCTGCCCATAGCCCCTTGGCCCGGCCGACCAGCACCTGCTTTGCCCTGGGGCTCTGGCTCTGGTGGCTGGCCACCACCCCTCAGGTCAAGTTCAGCGTGGGGGTCATGGCTTCTGGTCAACTGGATGGGCAGGGTCCCCGTAGCCTAGCAACCACAGGAGCCCTCTGTGATGTCCTAGCCCCTGGCAATCTGTGCTGACCACACTGGCACTGGGTAGCCCAACTGCCCTGCCACTAGGTCAGGCAACAGCGCCCAGACGCCTGGGCCCTGGCACAGAGGGACGGAAGGATGGGAAGACAGTGCTGACCGAAGAGGGACCTCAGGGCTGGCAGCCAAGAGAAGACAGGTAGAGGTGTGCCCGGGATCCAGGGAGCCCAGGCCAGAGGTGCCTGCATGCCTGCCTGCCTTCCTGGATGTCTGTATGCTGCCTTTGTCTAGGTAGGTTTCTCAGGTCCCCTCCACTCCTGTCCTCTCCTGTCCTCTCCTGTCCTCACCATCCTCTCCCCTCTCCTCTCCTCTGCACTTTGCTTCTCTCCTTTGTCTGTCCTCTCTTCCAGGTGCCCTGCTCACCAGCTCCAGCACTTGTGATGGTTCTCCAGTGACAGCTGTTTGCATCCCCTTCCACCCCCTGCCTGCCCCTAATGTGACCCAGCTCACAGGGTCTCCGGCTCACTCCACCCAAACCCACACGCCCCAACACATCCCCTGGTTCAGCCTCTCTGCCCTATTCAGCCAAACTGGCCCCTTTGCAACCTACCTGTGCATCGTGGATTCTCTTCACCATTCAAGGAGAGATCTCCTTTTGTACTTAGCTTGGTTGACTGCTGGATGGATGGATGGATGGATGGATGGATGGATGGATGGGTGGATGGATGGATGGACAGGTCAATGGATCGGTTTTGTAGAGGGAGAGTACCATCTAGGGGTACTGGAGACCCCTGGTGTCAGATCCTTAGTCAATGTCAAATGTAAAACATTAATTCATCAATAACAAAAATGAGTAAGCACCTAAATAAATAAATAAATAAATATAAAATCTGTGTTAAAAAATACATGGTGTCTTTGCCTTTCTGCATATGGAATGCTGTGAGGATCTTAAGAAGGAAAGCGTTTTCCTGAGTAGCCCTATTGAAGTCGTGGAATATTTTCTTTTCCTTTTTCTTTTTTTACTTTCTATTTTCTTGATTATTCACTGGAATAAATAGACAGGAATTGAGAGGGAAGGGAGGGAGAGAGAGTTTGAGACACAGAGAGAAACACCTGCAGCACTTCTGCACCACTTGTAAAGATTTCCCCTGGCAGGTGGGGACCAGGGTGTTGAAGCCCAGTCCTCCTGCATTGTAACATGAGTGCTTAACTGGGTGTGGCACCACCTGGTACCCTTGATGGGGCACTTTTTTTTAGCAATGAAAAGAAATTCTCGTGGCAAGGTAATAAATAAATGAAGAAGTAATTAAAAGTGCATTTACATTAACTCAGTGGAAACACACAGGGACATATACGTCTCTGTTACCTGTATTACTTCTTCATTTATGGATTGATTGCCTCAAGGGGTTATTGCCACAGCTGAGTGCCTGCGCCACGAATAATCCACAGCTCCTGCACTCCATTTGTTCCCCTTTCGCTGCCCTTGTTGCTTGGTCACTGTGGTGGTTATTGTTGTTGTTGTTGTTGTTGTTGTTGTTACTGACCTTGCATCTGACAGACACAAAAGGAGAGAGCAGAGGAAATACAGGGTGGGAGAGAAAGATAGAACTCCTAAAGACCTGCTTCACCCCCTGTAAAGCGACTCCCCGGCAGGTGGCGGTCTGGGGGCCAGACCCCAGATCCTTCCACCTGTCCCCTTTTCGTGAGCGCCACAAGCCCTTAACCCTCTGACATACCGCCAAACCTCCCTGGATTTACTTTTGAAGGCAATATGACCTGCCTCGTTTTGAATCCTCATTATCCTGAGGGTCAGTCCTGGAGACAGTGTCATGACACGACACACGGAGATGTCTGGTATCAGAGAGCACTTGGAACAGCAGCTGGGGCTCTAGTGCCAGGGCAGGAGCAACTCCTCATCCACCCTCCACGGAGTCCACCTGCCTGCATTTTGGTCCTTTTCCCTCCAAAAAAGATTTTTCCCTTTTTTCACTTTGAAACAGGCAGCAGACAGGTTACCCAGGCAGGGCGAAAAAAATAAAAAGCCTTTTTTTTTTTTTTTTTTTTTTAAACCGAAGTGAATGACCATCTTCTGGAAAGTATAGGTTTTGAACCTGAAAACTCTGTCTGTCTGTCTCTTAGTCCACAGAAAGAGCCACTAGCCCAGCCAGATCTCACGCTCAGATGGGGTGTTTTTGCCAGTCAAAGGTCTGCACAGCACACTAGGGATTGGGCGGCAGGAGACCCAAATGTTACATTGTAGATGGACTGTTTGCAGTTCTTGCTCCCCAGGACATTGGACTGTCTCAACTCCCTCCCCTACAGCATGAAAAAAAGACTCTTGACAACCTTGGAGCAAATGGAGTGGGGGTGAGGGGAGCTGATTGCATGTCTGTGCTGCTGATGCCCAGGTGTCTGTGGGGGGCCGTGGCACAGGCTGTAAGGGGGCTAGGGGGCAGAAGGAGACTGTTTGAGAGGCAGGCTACAGGCAGGGGAGCCCGTGAGTGTGTGCAGGGCTGTGTGTGTGGGTGTGGTGGCAGGGGTTAGGGCAGGTCCCCCTCTGGATGGTGAGATGGCACCTGGGCTGGCCCTGGGCCCTCAGGGCTGAAGGGCAGAAGCAGGGTGGCAGTAAAGTAGCAGAGGGAAGCACACAGTAGATGTTAGTTGGGGAGCTGGGGGACAGAGGGCAAGGGGAAAGGGGGCATCCTTGAGGAGGGGTCTGGACTAGAGAGTGGGGGGAGCTGGAGGCATGGAAGGTCCCAGGAATCAGGGACTGACAGGAACAGATTCCTGCACCCACCCACTGGATAGAAGCTGCAGCAGCCAGAGCAGCAGCCCTGGCTTGCCTAGGCCAAGGGCCCTGAGTGAGTCCCTGTGAGGATGAGGAAGAAGAGGAGGAGGTGGAGGAGGAGGAGGAGGAGGAGGAGGAGAAGGAGGAGGAGTAGGAAGAGGAGGAGGAAGAAGAGGAGGAGGAGGAGGAGGGGCAGGAGGGCAGCTGTCAGTAGGCAACGGGATTAATAGAGGCCTCCATTACGGAGGCATGTGTCCAGGCAGGCACCCACCAACCCTCAGGGGCAGCTCAGGGCACCCAGGGACCTGGTGTGGGTATCTCTGGGGCGGGAACTGTCAGTCAGTCAGCAAGACTGTGTGTCAGTGCACATGGTGGGACAGGGGCCTGGCGGACCTTGGTCCCCAGCCCTGGGCTGTCAGATGCCAGCCCCATGCCCAGACACACACCAATCTGCCCATAGCCCCTTGGCCCGGCCGACCAGCACCTGCTTTGCCCTGGGGCTCTGGCTCTGGTGGCTGGCCACCACCCCTCAGGTCAAGTTCAGCGTGGGGGTCATGGCTGCTGGTCAACTGGATGGGCAGGGTCCCCGTAGCCTAGCAACCACAGGAGTCCTCTGTGATGTCCTAGCCCCTGGCAATCTGTGCTGGCCACACTGGCACTGGGTAGCCCAACTGCCCTGCCACTAGGTCAGGCAACAGCGCCCAGACGCCTGGGCCCTGGCACAGAGGGACGGAAGGATGGGAAGACAGTGCTGACCGAAGAGGGACCTCAGGGCTGGCAGCCAAGAGAAGACAGGTGGAGGTGTGCCCGGGATCCAGGGAGCCCAGGCCAGAGCTGCCTGCATGCCTGCCTGCCTTCCTGGATGTCTGTATGCTGCCTTTGTCTAGGTAGGTTTCTCAGGTCCCCTCCACTCCTGTCCTCTCCTGTCCTCTCCTGTCCTCACCATCCTCTCCCCTCTCCTCTCCTCTGCACTTTGCTTCTCTCCTTTGTCTGTCCTCTCTTCCAGGTGCCCTGCTCACCAGCTCCAGCACTTGTGATGGTTCTCCAGTGACAGCTGTTCGCATCCCCTTCCACCCCCTGCCTGCCCCTAATGTGACCCAGCTCACAGGGTCTCCGGCTCACTCCACCCAAACCCACACGCCCCAACACATCCCCTGGTTCAGCCTCTCTGCCCTATTCAGCCAAACTGGCCCCTTTGCAACCTACCTGTGCATCGTTGATTCTCTTCACCATTCAAGGACAGATCTCCTTTTGTACTTAGCTTGGTTGACTGCTGGATGGATGGATGGATGGATGGATGGATGGATGGGTGGATGGATGCATGGACAGGTCAATGGATCGGTTTTGTAGAGGGAGAGTACCATCTAGGGGTACTGGAGACCCCTGGTGTCAGATCCTTAGTCAATGTCAAATGTAAAACATTAATTCATCAATAACAAAAATGAGTAAGCACCTAAATAAATAAATAAATAAATATAAAATCTGTGTTAAAAAATACATGGTGTCTTTGCCTTTCTGCATATGGAATGCTGTGAGGATCTTAAGAAGGAAAGCGTTTTCCTGAGTAGCCCTATTGAAGTCGTGGAATATTTTCTTTTCCTTTTTCTTTTTTTACTTTCTATTTTCTTGATTATTCACTGGAATAAATAGACAGGAATTGAGAGGGAAGGGAGGGAGAGAGAGTTTGAGACACAGAGAGAAACACCTGCAGCACTTCTGCACCACTTGTAAAGATTTCCCCTGGCAGGTGGGGACCAGGGTGTTGAAGCCCAGTCCTCCTGCATTGTAACATGAGTGCTTAACTGGGTGTGGCACCACCTGGTACCCTTGATGGGGCACTTTTTTTTAGCAATGAAAAGAAATTCTCGTGGCAAGGTAATAAATAAATGAAGAAGTAATTAAAAGTGCATTTACATTAACTCAGTGGAAACACACAGGGACATATACGTCTCTGTTACCTGTATTACTTCTTCATTTATGGATTGATTGCCTCAAGGGGTTATTGCCACAGCTGAGTGCCTGCGCCACGAATAATCCACAGCTCCTGCACTCCATTTGTTCCCCTTTCGCTGCCCTTGTTGCTTGGTCACTGTGGTGGTTATTGTTGTTGTTGTTGTTGTTGTTGTTGTTACTGACCTTGCATCTGACAGACACAAAAGGAGAGAGCAGAGGAAATACAGGGTGGGAGAGAAAGATAGAACTCCTAAAGACCTGCTTCACCCCCTGTAAAGCGACTCCCCGGCAGGTGGCGGTCTGGGGGCCAGACCCCAGATCCTTCCACCTGTCCCCTTTTCGTGAGCGCCACAAGCCCTTAACCCTCTGACATACCGCCAAACCTCCCTGGATTTACTTTTGAAGGCAATATGACCTGCCTCGTTTTGAATCCTCATTATCCTGAGGGTCAGTCCTGGAGACAGTGTCATGACATGACACACGGAGATGTCTGGTATCAGAGAGCACCTGGAACAGCAGCTGGGGCTCTAGTGCCAGGGCAGGAGCAACTCCTCATCCACCCTCCACGGAGTCCACCTGCCTGCATTTTGGTCCTTTTCCCTCCAAAAAAGATTTTTCCCTTTTTTCACTTTGAAACAGGCAGCCGACAGGTTACCCAGGCAGGGCGAAAAAAATAAAAAGCCTTTTTTTTTTTTTTTTTTTTTTAAACCGAAGTGAATGACCATCTTCTGGAAAGTATAGGTTTTGAACCTGAAAACTCTGTCTGTCTGTCTCTTAGTTCACAGAAAGAGCCACTAGCCCAGCCAGATCTCACACTCAGATGGGGTGTTTTTGCCAGTCAATGGTCTGCACAGCACACTAGGGATTGGGCGGCAGGAGACCCAAGTGTTACATTGTAGATGGACTGTTTGCAGTTCTTGCTCCCCAGGACATTGGACTGTCTCAACTCCCTCCCCTACAGCATGAAAAAAAGACTCTTGACAACCTTGGAGCAAATGGAGTGGGGGTGAGGGGAGCTGATTGCATGTCTGTGCTGCTGATGCCCAGGTGTCTGTGGGGGGCCGTGGCACAGGCTGTAAGGGGGCTAGGGGGCAGAAGGAGACTGTTTGAGAGGCAGGCTACAGGCAGGGGAGCCCGTGAGTGTGTGCAGGGCTGTGTGTGTGGGTGTGGTGGCAGGGGTTAGGGCAGGTCCCCCTCTGGATGGTGAGATGGCAGCTGGGCTGGCCCTGGGCCCTCAGGGCTGAAGGGCAGAAGCAGGGTGGCAGTAAAGTAGCAGAGGGAAGCACACAGTAGATGTTAGTTGGGGAGCTGGGGGACAGAGGGCAAGGGGAAAGGGGGCATCCTTGAGGAGGGGTCTGGACTAGAGAGTGGGGGGAGCTGGAGGCATGGAAGGTCCCAGGAATCAGGGACTGACAGGAACAGATTCCTGCACCCACCCACTGGATAGAAGCTGCAGCAGCCAGAGCAGCAGCCCTGGCTTGCCTAGGCCAAGGGCCCTGATTGAGTCCCTCTGAGGATGAGGAAGAAGAGGAGGAGGTGGAGGAGGAGGAGGAGGAGGAAGAAGAGGAGGAGGAAGAAGAGGAGGAGGAAGAAGAGGAGGAGGAGGAGGAGGGGCAGGAGGGCAGCTGTCAGTAGGCAACGGGATTAATAGAGGCCTCCATTACGGAGGCATGTGTCCAGGCAGGCACCCACCAACCCTCAGGGGCAGCTCAGGGCACCCAGGGACCTGGTGTGGGTATCTCTGGGGCGGGAACTGTCAGTCAGTCAGCAAGACTGTGTGTCAGTGCACATGGTGGGACAGGGGCCTGGCGGACCTTGGTCCCCAGCCCTGGGCTGTCAGATGCCAGCCCCATGCCCAGACACACACCAATCTGCCCATAGCCCCTTGGCCCGGCCGACCAGCACCTGCTTTGCCCTGGGGCTCTGGCTCTGGTGGATGGCCACCACCCCTCAGGTCAAGTTCAGCGTGGGGGTCATGGCTGCTGGTCAACTGGATGGGCAGGGTCCCCGTAGCCTAGCAACCACAGGAGTCCTCTGTGATGTCCTAGCCCCTGGCAATCTGTGCTGGCCACACTGGCACTGGGTAGCCCAACTGCCCTGCCACTAGGTCAGGCAACAGCGCCCAGACGCCTGGGCCCTGGCACAGAGGGACGGAAGGATGGGAAGACAGTGCTGACCGAAGAGGGACCTCAGGGCTGGCAGCCAAGAGAAGACAGGTGGAGGTGTGCCCGGGATCCAGGGAGCCCAGGCCAGAGCTGCCTGCATGCCTGCCTGCCTTCCTGGATGTCTGTATGCTGCCTTTGTCTAGGTAGGTTTCTCAGGTCCCCTCCACTCCTGTCCTCTCCTGTCCTCTCCTGTCCTCACCATCCTCTCCCCTCTCCTCTCCTCTGCACTTTGCTTCTCTCCTTTGTCTGTCCTCTCTTCCAGGTGCCCTGCTCACCAGCTCCAGCACTTGTGATGGTTCTCCAGTGACAGCTGTTCGCATCCCCTTCCACCCCCTGCCTGCCCCTAATGTGACCCAGCTCACAGGGTCTCCGGCTCACTCCACCCAAACCCACACGCCCCAACACATCCCCTGGTTCAGCCTCTCTGCCCTATTCAGCCAAACTGGCCCCTTTGCAACCTACCTGTGCATCGTTGATTCTCTTCACCATTCAAGGACAGATCTCCTTTTGTACTTAGCTTGGTTGACTGCTGGATGGATGGATGGATGGATGGATGGATGGATGGATGGATGGATGGATGGGTGGATGGATGGATGGACAGGTCAATGGATCGGTTTTGTAGAGGGAGAGTACCATCTAGGGGTACTGGAGACCCCTGGTGTCAGATCCTTAGTCAATGTCAAATGTAAAACATTAATTCATCAATAACAAAAATGAGTAAGCACCTAAATAAATAAATAAATAAATATAAAATCTGTGTTAAAAAATACATGGTGTCTTTGCCTTTCTGCATATGGAATGCTGTGAGGATCTTAAGAAGGAAAGCGTTTTCCTGAGTAGCCCTATTGAAGTCGTGGAATATTTTCTTTTCCTTTTTCTTTTTTTACTTTCTATTTTCTTGATTATTCACTGGAATAAATAGACAGGAATTGAGAGGGAAGGGAGGGAGAGAGAGTTTGAGACACAGAGAGAAACACCTGCAGCACTTCTGCACCACTTGTAAAGATTTCCCCTGGCAGGTGGGGACCAGGGTGTTGAAGCCCAGTCCTCCTGCATTGTAACATGAGTGCTTAACTGGGTGTGGCACCACCTGGTACCCTTGATGGGGCACTTTTTTTTAGCAATGAAAAGAAATTCTCGTGGCAAGGTAATAAATAAATGAAGAAGTAATTAAAAGTGCATTTACATTAACTCAGTGGAAACACACAGGGACATATACGTCTCTGTTACCTGTATTACTTCTTCATTTATGGATTGATTGCCTCAAGGGGTTATTGCCACAGCTGAGTGCCTGCGCCACGAATAATCCACAGCTCCTGCACTCCATTTGTTCCCCTTTCGCTGCCCTTGTTGCTTGGTCACTGTGGTGGTTATTGTTGTTGTTGTTGTTGTTGTTGTTGTTACTGACCTTGCATCTGACAGACACAAAAGGAGAGAGCAGAGGAAATACAGGGTGGGAGAGAAAGATAGAACTCCTAAAGACCTGCTTCACCCCCTGTAAAGCGACTCCCCGGCAGGTGGCGGTCTGGGGGCCAGACCCCAGATCCTTCCACCTGTCCCCTTTTCGTGAGCGCCACAAGCCCTTAACCCTCTGACATACCGCCAAACCTCCCTGGATTTACTTTTGAAGGCAATATGACCTGCCTCGTTTTGAATCCTCATTATCCTGAGGGTCAGTCCTGGAGACAGTGTCATGACACGACACACGGAGATGTCTGGTATCAGAGAGCACTTGGAACAGCAGCTGGGGCTCTAGTGCCAGGGCAGGAGCAACTCCTCATCCACCCTCCACGGAGTCCACCTGCCTGCATTTTGGTCCTTTTCCCTCCAAAAAAGATTTTTCCCTTTTTTCACTTTGAAACAGGCAGCAGACAGGTTACCCAGGCAGGGCGAAAAAAATAAAAAGCCTTTTTTTTTTTTTTTTTTTTTTAAACCGAAGTGAATGACCATCTTCTGGAAAGTATAGGTTTTGAACCTGAAAACTCTGTCTGTCTGTCTCTTAGTCCACAGAAAGAGCCACTAGCCCAGCCAGATCTCACGCTCAGATGGGGTGTTTTTGCCAGTCAAAGGTCTGCACAGCACACTAGGGATTGGGCGGCAGGAGACCCAAATGTTACATTGTAGATGGACTGTTTGCAGTTCTTGCTCCCCAGGACATTGGACTGTCTCAACTCCCTCCCCTACAGCATGAAAAAAAGACTCTTGACAACCTTGGAGCAAATGGAGTGGGGGTGAGGGGAGCTGATTGCATGTCTGTGCTGCTGATGCCCAGGTGTCTGTGGGGGGCCGTGGCACAGGCTGTAAGGGGGCTAGGGGGCAGAAGGAGACTGTTTGAGAGGCAGGCTACAGGCAGGGGAGCCCGTGAGTGTGTGCAGGGCTGTGTGTGTGGGTGTGGTGGCAGGGGTTAGGGCAGGTCCCCCTCTGGATGGTGAGATGGCACCTGGGCTGGCCCTGGGCCCTCAGGGCTGAAGGGCAGAAGCAGGGTGGCAGTAAAGTAGCAGAGGGAAGCACACAGTAGATGTTAGTTGGGGAGCTGGGGGACAGAGGGCAAGGGGAAAGGGGGCATCCTTGAGGAGGGGTCTGGACTAGAGAGTGGGGGGAGCTGGAGGCATGGAAGGTCCCAGGAATCAGGGACTGACAGGAACAGATTCCTGCACCCACCCACTGGATAGAAGCTGCAGCAGCCAGAGCAGCAGCCCTGGCTTGCCTAGGCCAAGGGCCCTGAGTGAGTCCCTGTGAGGATGAGGAAGAAGAGGAGGAGGTGGAGGAGGAGGAGGAGGAGGAGGAGGAGAAGGAGGAGGAGTAGGAAGAGGAGGAGGAAGAAGAGGAGGAGGAGGAGGAGGGGCAGGAGGGCAGCTGTCAGTAGGCAACGGGATTAATAGAGGCCTCCATTACGGAGGCATGTGTCCAGGCAGGCACCCACCAACCCTCAGGGGCAGCTCAGGGCACCCAGGGACCTGGTGTGGGTATCTCTGGGGCGGGAACTGTCAGTCAGTCAGCAAGACTGTGTGTCAGTGCACATGGTGGGACAGGGGCCTGGCGGACCTTGGTCCCCAGCCCTGGGCTGTCAGATGCCAGCCCCATGCCCAGACACACACCAATCTGCCCATAGCCCCTTGGCCCGGCCGACCAGCACCTGCTTTGCCCTGGGGCTCTGGCTCTGGTGGCTGGCCACCACCCCTCAGGTCAAGTTCAGCGTGGGGGTCATGGCTGCTGGTCAACTGGATGGGCAGGGTCCCCGTAGCCTAGCAACCACAGGAGTCCTCTGTGATGTCCTAGCCCCTGGCAATCTGTGCTGGCCACACTGGCACTGGGTAGCCCAACTGCCCTGCCACTAGGTCAGGCAACAGCGCCCAGACGCCTGGGCCCTGGCACAGAGGGACGGAAGGATGGGAAGACAGTGCTGACCGAAGAGGGACCTCAGGGCTGGCAGCCAAGAGAAGACAGGTGGAGGTGTGCCCGGGATCCAGGGAGCCCAGGCCAGAGCTGCCTGCATGCCTGCCTGCCTTCCTGGATGTCTGTATGCTGCCTTTGTCTAGGTAGGTTTCTCAGGTCCCCTCCACTCCTGTCCTCTCCTGTCCTCTCCTGTCCTCACCATCCTCTCCCCTCTCCTCTCCTCTGCACTTTGCTTCTCTCCTTTGTCTGTCCTCTCTTCCAGGTGCCCTGCTCACCAGCTCCAGCACTTGTGATGGTTCTCCAGTGACAGCTGTTCGCATCCCCTTCCACCCCCTGCCTGCCCCTAATGTGACCCAGCTCACAGGGTCTCCGGCTCACTCCACCCAAACCCACACGCCCCAACACATCCCCTGGTTCAGCCTCTCTGCCCTATTCAGCCAAACTGGCCCCTTTGCAACCTACCTGTGCATCGTTGATTCTCTTCACCATTCAAGGACAGATCTCCTTTTGTACTTAGCTTGGTTGACTGCTGGATGGATGGATGGATGGATGGATGGATGGATGGGTGGATGGATGCATGGACAGGTCAATGGATCGGTTTTGTAGAGGGAGAGTACCATCTAGGGGTACTGGAGACCCCTGGTGTCAGATCCTTAGTCAATGTCAAATGTAAAACATTAATTCATCAATAACAAAAATGAGTAAGCACCTAAATAAATAAATAAATAAATATAAAATCTGTGTTAAAAAATACATGGTGTCTTTGCCTTTCTGCATATGGAATGCTGTGAGGATCTTAAGAAGGAAAGCGTTTTCCTGAGTAGCCCTATTGAAGTCGTGGAATATTTTCTTTTCCTTTTTCTTTTTTTACTTTCTATTTTCTTGATTATTCACTGGAATAAATAGACAGGAATTGAGAGGGAAGGGAGGGAGAGAGAGTTTGAGACACAGAGAGAAACACCTGCAGCACTTCTGCACCACTTGTAAAGATTTCCCCTGGCAGGTGGGGACCAGGGTGTTGAAGCCCAGTCCTCCTGCATTGTAACATGAGTGCTTAACTGGGTGTGGCACCACCTGGTACCCTTGATGGGGCACTTTTTTTTAGCAATGAAAAGAAATTCTCGTGGCAAGGTAATAAATAAATGAAGAAGTAATTAAAAGTGCATTTACATTAACTCAGTGGAAACACACAGGGACATATACGTCTCTGTTACCTGTATTACTTCTTCATTTATGGATTGATTGCCTCAAGGGGTTATTGCCACAGCTGAGTGCCTGCGCCACGAATAATCCACAGCTCCTGCACTCCATTTGTTCCCCTTTCGCTGCCCTTGTTGCTTGGTCACTGTGGTGGTTATTGTTGTTGTTGTTGTTGTTGTTGTTGTTACTGACCTTGCATCTGACAGACACAAAAGGAGAGAGCAGAGGAAATACAGGGTGGGAGAGAAAGATAGAACTCCTAAAGACCTGCTTCACCCCCTGTAAAGCGACTCCCCGGCAGGTGGCGGTCTGGGGGCCAGACCCCAGATCCTTCCACCTGTCCCCTTTTCGTGAGCGCCACAAGCCCTTAACCCTCTGACATACCGCCAAACCTCCCTGGATTTACTTTTGAAGGCAATATGACCTGCCTCGTTTTGAATCCTCATTATCCTGAGGGTCAGTCCTGGAGACAGTGTCATGACATGACACACGGAGATGTCTGGTATCAGAGAGCACCTGGAACAGCAGCTGGGGCTCTAGTGCCAGGGCAGGAGCAACTCCTCATCCACCCTCCACGGAGTCCACCTGCCTGCATTTTGGTCCTTTTCCCTCCAAAAAAGATTTTTCCCTTTTTTCACTTTGAAACAGGCAGCCGACAGGTTACCCAGGCAGGGCGAAAAAAATAAAAAGCCTTTTTTTTTTTTTTTTTTTTTAAACCGAAGTGAATGACCATCTTCTGGAAAGTATAGGTTTTGAACCTGAAAACTCTGTCTGTCTGTCTCTTAGTTCACAGAAAGAGCCACTAGCCCAGCCAGATCTCACACTCAGATGGGGTGTTTTTGCCAGTCAATGGTCTGCACAGCACACTAGGGATTGGGCGGCAGGAGACCCAAGTGTTACATTGTAGATGGACTGTTTGCAGTTCTTGCTCCCCAGGACATTGGACTGTCTCAACTCCCTCCCCTACAGCATGAAAAAAAGACTCTTGACAACCTTGGAGCAAATGGAGTGGGGGTGAGGGGAGCTGATTGCATGTCTGTGCTGCTGATGCCCAGGTGTCTGTGGGGGGCCGTGGCACAGGCTGTAAGGGGGCTAGGGGGCAGAAGGAGACTGTTTGAGAGGCAGGCTACAGGCAGGGGAGCCCGTGAGTGTGTGCAGGGCTGTGTGTGTGGGTGTGGTGGCAGGGGTTAGGGCAGGTCCCCCTCTGGATGGTGAGATGGCAGCTGGGCTGGCCCTGGGCCCTCAGGGCTGAAGGGCAGAAGCAGGGTGGCAGTAAAGTAGCAGAGGGAAGCACACAGTAGATGTTAGTTGGGGAGCTGGGGGACAGAGGGCAAGGGGAAAGGGGGCATCCTTGAGGAGGGGTCTGGACTAGAGAGTGGGGGGAGCTGGAGGCATGGAAGGTCCCAGGAATCAGGGACTGACAGGAACAGATTCCTGCACCCACCCACTGGATAGAAGCTGCAGCAGCCAGAGCAGCAGCCCTGGCTTGCCTAGGCCAAGGGCCCTGATTGAGTCCCTCTGAGGATGAGGAAGAAGAGGAGGAGGTGGAGGAGGAGGAGGAGGAGGAAGAAGAGGAGGAGGAAGAAGAGGAGGAGGAAGAAGAGGAGGAGGAGGAGGAGGGGCAGGAGGGCAGCTGTCAGTAGGCAACGGGATTAATAGAGGCCTCCATTACGGAGGCATGTGTCCAGGCAGGCACCCACCAACCCTCAGGGGCAGCTCAGGGCACCCAGGGACCTGGTGTGGGTATCTCTGGGGCGGGAACTGTCAGTCAGTCAGCAAGACTGTGTGTCAGTGCACATGGTGGGACAGGGGCCTGGCGGACCTTGGTCCCCAGCCCTGGGCTGTCAGATGCCAGCCCCATGCCCAGACACACACCAATCTGCCCATAGCCCCTTGGCCCGGCCGACCAGCACCTGCTTTGCCCTGGGGCTCTGGCTCTGGTGGATGGCCACCACCCCTCAGGTCAAGTTCAGCGTGGGGGTCATGGCTGCTGGTCAACTGGATGGGCAGGGTCCCCGTAGCCTAGCAACCACAGGAGTCCTCTGTGATGTCCTAGCCCCTGGCAATCTGTGCTGGCCACACTGGCACTGGGTAGCCCAACTGCCCTGCCACTAGGTCAGGCAACAGCGCCCAGACGCCTGGGCCCTGGCACAGAGGGACGGAAGGATGGGAAGACAGTGCTGACCGAAGAGGGACCTCAGGGCTGGCAGCCAAGAGAAGACAGGTGGAGGTGTGCCCGGGATCCAGGGAGCCCAGGCCAGAGCTGCCTGCATGCCTGCCTGCCTTCCTGGATGTCTGTATGCTGCCTTTGTCTAGGTAGGTTTCTCAGGTCCCCTCCACTCCTGTCCTCTCCTGTCCTCTCCTGTCCTCACCATCCTCTCCCCTCTCCTCTCCTCTGCACTTTGCTTCTCTCCTTTGTCTGTCCTCTCTTCCAGGTGCCCTGCTCACCAGCTCCAGCACTTGTGATGGTTCTCCAGTGACAGCTGTTCGCATCCCCTTCCACCCCCTGCCTGCCCCTAATGTGACCCAGCTCACAGGGTCTCCGGCTCACTCCACCCAAACCCACACGCCCCAACACATCCCCTGGTTCAGCCTCTCTGCCCTATTCAGCCAAACTGGCCCCTTTGCAACCTACCTGTGCATCGTTGATTCTCTTCACCATTCAAGGACAGATCTCCTTTTGTACTTAGCTTGGTTGACTGCTGGATGGATGGATGGATGGATGGATGGATGGATGGGTGGATGGATGCATGGACAGGTCAATGGATCGGTTTTGTAGAGGGAGAGTACCATCTAGGGGTACTGGAGACCCCTGGTGTCAGATCCTTAGTCAATGTCAAATGTAAAACATTAATTCATCAATAACAAAAATGAGTAAGCACCTAAATAAATAAATAAATAAATATAAAATCTGTGTTAAAAAATACATGGTGTCTTTGCCTTTCTGCATATGGAATGCTGTGAGGATCTTAAGAAGGAAAGCGTTTTCCTGAGTAGCCCTATTGAAGTCGTGGAATATTTTCTTTTCCTTTTTCTTTTTTTACTTTCTATTTTCTTGATTATTCACTGGAATAAATAGACAGGAATTGAGAGGGAAGGGAGGGAGAGAGAGTTTGAGACACAGAGAGAAACACCTGCAGCACTTCTGCACCACTTGTAAAGATTTCCCCTGGCAGGTGGGGACCAGGGTGTTGAAGCCCAGTCCTCCTGCATTGTAACATGAGTGCTTAACTGGGTGTGGCACCACCTGGTACCCTTGATGGGGCACTTTTTTTTAGCAATGAAAAGAAATTCTCGTGGCAAGGTAATAAATAAATGAAGAAGTAATTAAAAGTGCATTTACATTAACTCAGTGGAAACACACAGGGACATATACGTCTCTGTTACCTGTATTACTTCTTCATTTATGGATTGATTGCCTCAAGGGGTTATTGCCACAGCTGAGTGCCTGCGCCACGAATAATCCACAGCTCCTGCACTCCATTTGTTCCCCTTTCGCTGCCCTTCTTGCTTGGTCACTGTGGTGGTTATTGTTGTTGTTGTTGTTGTTACTGACCTTGCATCTGACAGACACAAAAGGAGAGAGCAGAGGAAATACAGGGTGGGAGAGAAAGATAGAACTCCTAAAGACCTGCTTCACCCCCTGTAAAGCGACTCCCCGGCAGGTGGCGGTCTGGGGGCCAGACCCCAGATCCTTCCACCTGTCCCCTTTTCGTGAGCGCCACAAGCCCTTAACCCTCTGACATACCGCCAAACCTCCCTGGATTTACTTTTGAAGGCAATATGACCTGCCTCGTTTTGAATCCTCATTATCCTGAGGGTCAGTCCTGGAGACAGTGTCATGACATGACACACGGAGATGTCTGGTATCAGAGAGCACCTGGAACAGCAGCTGGGGCTCTAGTGCCAGGGCAGGAGCAACTCCTCATCCACCCTCCACGGAGTCCACCTGCCTGCATTTTGGTCCTTTTCCCTCCAAAAAAGATTTTTCCCTTTTTTCACTTTGAAACAGGCAGCCGACAGGTTACCCAGGCAGGGCGAAAAAAATAAAAAGCCTTTTTTTTTTTTTTTTTTTTTAAACCGAAGTGAATGACCATCTTCTGGAAAGTATAGGTTTTGAACCTGAAAACTCTGTCTGTCTGTCTCTTAGTTCACAGAAAGAGCCACTAGCCCAGCCAGATCTCACACTCAGATGGGGTGTTTTTGCCAGTCAATGGTCTGCACAGCACACTAGGGATTGGGCGGCAGGAGACCCAAGTGTTACATTGTAGATGGACTGTTTGCAGTTCTTGCTCCCCAGGACATTGGACTGTCTCAACTCCCTCCCCTACAGCATGAAAAAAAGACTCTTGACAACCTTGGAGCAAATGGAGTGGGGGTGAGGGGAGCTGATTGCATGTCTGTGCTGCTGATGCCCAGGTGTCTGTGGGGGGCCGTGGCACAGGCTGTAAGGGGGCTAGGGGGCAGAAGGAGACTGTTTGAGAGGCAGGCTACAGGCAGGGGAGCCCGTGAGTGTGTGCAGGGCTGTGTGTGTGGGTGTGGTGGCAGGGGTTAGGGCAGGTCCCCCTCTGGATGGTGAGATGGCAGCTGGGCTGGCCCTGGGCCCTCAGGGCTGAAGGGCAGAAGCAGGGTGGCAGTAAAGTAGCAGAGGGAAGCACACAGTAGATGTTAGTTGGGGAGCTGGGGGACAGAGGGCAAGGGGAAAGGGGGCATCCTTGAGGAGGGGTCTGGACTAGAGAGTGGGGGGAGCTGGAGGCATGGAAGGTCCCAGGAATCAGGGACTGACAGGAACAGATTCCTGCACCCACCCACTGGATAGAAGCTGCAGCAGCCAGAGCAGCAGCCCTGGCTTGCCTAGGCCAAGGGCCCTGATTGAGTCCCTCTGAGGATGAGGAAGAAGAGGAGGAGGTGGAGGAGGAGGAGGAGGAGGAAGAAGAGGAGGAGGAAGAAGAGGAGGAGGAAGAAGAGGAGGAGGAGGAGGAGGGGCAGGAGGGCAGCTGTCAGTAGGCAACGGGATTAATAGAGGCCTCCATTACGGAGGCATGTGTCCAGGCAGGCACCCACCAACCCTCAGGGGCAGCTCAGGGCACCCAGGGACCTGGTGTGGGTATCTCTGGGGCGGGAACTGTCAGTCAGTCAGCAAGACTGTGTGTCAGTGCACATGGTGGGACAGGGGCCTGGCGGACCTTGGTCCCCAGCCCTGGGCTGTCAGATGCCAGCCCCATGCCCAGACACACACCAATCTGCCCATAGCCCCTTGGCCCGGCCGACCAGCACCTGCTTTGCCCTGGGGCTCTGGCTCTGGTGGATGGCCACCACCCCTCAGGTCAAGTTCAGCGTGGGGGTCATGGCTGCTGGTCAACTGGATGGGCAGGGTCCCCGTAGCCTAGCAACCACAGGAGTCCTCTGTGATGTCCTAGCCCCTGGCAATCTGTGCTGGCCACACTGGCACTGGGTAGCCCAACTGCCCTGCCACTAGGTCAGGCAACAGCGCCCAGACGCCTGGGCCCTGGCACAGAGGGACGGAAGGATGGGAAGACAGTGCTGACCGAAGAGGGACCTCAGGGCTGGCAGCCAAGAGAAGACAGGTGGAGGTGTGCCCGGGATCCAGGGAGCCCAGGCCAGAGCTGCCTGCATGCCTGCCTGCCTTCCTGGATGTCTGTATGCTGCCTTTGTCTAGGTAGGTTTCTCAGGTCCCCTCCACTCCTGTCCTCTCCTGTCCTCTCCTGTCCTCACCATCCTCTCCCCTCTCCTCTCCTCTGCACTTTGCTTCTCTCCTTTGTCTGTCCTCTCTTCCAGGTGCCCTGCTCACCAGCTCCAGCACTTGTGATGGTTCTCCAGTGACAGCTGTTCGCATCCCCTTCCACCCCCTGCCTGCCCCTAATGTGACCCAGCTCACAGGGTCTCCGGCTCACTCCACCCAAACCCACACGCCCCAACACATCCCCTGGTTCAGCCTCTCTGCCCTATTCAGCCAAACTGGCCCCTTTGCAACCTACCTGTGCATCGTTGATTCTCTTCACCATTCAAGGACAGATCTCCTTTTGTACTTAGCTTGGTTGACTGCTGGATGGATGGATGGATGGATGGATGGATGGATGGATGGATGGATGGATGGGTGGATGGATGGATGGACAGGTCAATGGATCGGTTTTGTAGAGGGAGAGTACCATCTAGGGGTACTGGAGACCCCTGGTGTCAGATCCTTAGTCAATGTCAAATGTAAAACATTAATTCATCAATAACAAAAATGAGTAAGCACCTAAATAAATAAATAAATAAATATAAAATCTGTGTTAAAAAATACATGGTGTCTTTGCCTTTCTGCATATGGAATGCTGTGAGGATCTTAAGAAGGAAAGCGTTTTCCTGAGTAGCCCTATTGAAGTCGTGGAATATTTTCTTTTCCTTTTTCTTTTTTTACTTTCTATTTTCTTGATTATTCACTGGAATAAATAGACAGGAATTGAGAGGGAAGGGAGGGAGAGAGAGTTTGAGACACAGAGAGAAACACCTGCAGCACTTCTGCACCACTTGTAAAGATTTCCCCTGGCAGGTGGGGACCAGGGTGTTGAAGCCCAGTCCTCCTGCATTGTAACATGAGTGCTTAACTGGGTGTGGCACCACCTGGTACCCTTGATGGGGCACTTTTTTTTAGCAATGAAAAGAAATTCTCGTGGCAAGGTAATAAATAAATGAAGAAGTAATTAAAAGTGCATTTACATTAACTCAGTGGAAACACACAGGGACATATACGTCTCTGTTACCTGTATTACTTCTTCATTTATGGATTGATTGCCTCAAGGGGTTATTGCCACAGCTGAGTGCCTGCGCCACGAATAATCCACAGCTCCTGCACTCCATTTGTTCCCCTTTCGCTGCCCTTGTTGCTTGGTCACTGTGGTGGTTATTGTTGTTGTTGTTGTTGTTGTTGTTGTTACTGACCTTGCATCTGACAGACACAAAAGGAGAGAGCAGAGGAAATACAGGGTGGGAGAGAAAGATAGAACTCCTAAAGACCTGCTTCACCCCCTGTAAAGCGACTCCCCGGCAGGTGGCGGTCTGGGGGCCAGACCCCAGATCCTTCCACCTGTCCCCTTTTCGTGAGCGCCACAAGCCCTTAACCCTCTGACATACCGCCAAACCTCCCTGGATTTACTTTTGAAGGCAATATGACCTGCCTCGTTTTGAATCCTCATTATCCTGAGGGTCAGTCCTGGAGACAGTGTCATGACACGACACACGGAGATGTCTGGTATCAGAGAGCACCTGGAACAGCAGCTGGGGCTCTAGTGCCAGGGCAGGAGCAACTCCTCATCCACCCTCCACGGAGTCCACCTGCCTGCATTTTGGTCCTTTTCCCTCCAAAAAAGATTTTTCCCTTTTTTCACTTTGAAACAGGCAGCAGACAGGTTACCCAGGCAGGGCGAAAAAAATAAAAAGCCTTTTTTTTTTTTTTTTTTTTTAAACCGAAGTGAATGACCATCTTCTGGAAAGTATAGGTTTTGAACCTGAAAACTCTGTCTGTCTGTCTCTTAGTTCACAGAAAGAGCCACTAGCCCAGCCAGATCTCACGCTCAGATGGGGTGTTTTTGCCAGTCAAAGGTCTGCACAGCACACTAGGGATTGGGCGGCAGGAGACCCAAGTGTTACATTGTAGATGGACTGTTTGCAGTTCTTGCTCCCCAGGACATTGGACTGTCTCAACTCCCTCCCCTACAGCATGAAAAAAAGACTCTTGACAACCTTGGAGCAAATGGAGTGGGGGTGAGGGGAGCTGATTGCATGTCTGTGCTGCTGATGCCCAGGTGTCTGTGGGGGGCCGTGGCACAGGCTGTAAGGGGGCTAGGGGGCAGAAGGAGACTGTTTGAGAGGCAGGCTACAGGCAGGGGAGCCCGTGAGTGTGTGCAGGGCTGTGTGTGTGGGTGTGGTGGCAGGGGTTAGGGCAGGTCCCCCTCTGGATGGTGAGATGGCAGCTGGGCTGGCCTTGGGCCCTCAGGGCTGAAGGGCAGAAGCAGGGTGGCAGTAAAGTAGCAGAGGGAAGCACACAGTAGATGTTAGTTGGGGAGCTGGGGGACAGAGGGCAAGGGGAAAGGGGGCATCCTTGAGGAGGGGTCTGGACTAGAGAGTGGGGGGAGCTGGAGGCATGGAAGGTCCCAGGAATCAGGGACTGACAGGAACAGATTCCTGCACCCACCCACTGGATAGAAGCTGCAGCAGCCAGAGCAGCAGCCCTGGCTTGCCTAGGCCAAGGGCCCTGATTGAGTCCCTCTGAGGATGAGGAAGAAGAGGAGGAGGTGGAGGAGGAGGAGGAGGAGGAAGAAGAGGAGGAGGAAGAAGAGGAGGAGGAAGAAGAGGAGGAGGAGGAGGAGGGGCAGGAGGGCAGCTGTCAGTAGGCAACGGGATTAATAGAGGCCTCCATTACGGAGGCATGTGTCCAGGCAGGCACCCACCAACCCTCAGGGGCAGCTCAGGGCACCCAGGGACCTGGTGTGGGTATCTCTGGGGCGGGAACTGTCAGTCAGTCAGCAAGACTGTGTGTCAGTGCACATGGTGGGACAGGGGCCTGGCGGACCTTGGTCCCCAGCCCTGGGCTGTCAGATGCCAGCCCCATGCCCAGACTCACACCAATCTGCCCATAGCCCCTTGGCCCGGCCGACCAGCACCTGCTTTGCCCTGGGGCTCTGGCTCTGGTGGCTGGCCACCACCCCTCAGGTCAAGTTCAGCGTGGGGGTCATGGCTTCTGGTCAACTGGATGGGCAGGGTCCCCGTAGCCTAGCAACCACAGGAGCCCTCTGTGATGTCCAGGCCCCTGGCAATCTGTGCTGGCCACACTGGCACTGGGTAGCCCAACTGCCCTGCCACTAGGTCAGGCAACAGCGCCCAGACGCCTGGGCCCTGGCACAGAGGGACGGAAGGATGGGAAGACAGTGCTGACCGAAGAGGGACCTCAGGGCTGGCAGCCAAGAGAAGACAGGTAGAGGTGTGCCCGGGATCCAGGGAGCCCAGGCCAGAGGTGCCTGCATGCCTGCCTGCCTTCCTGGATGTCTGTATGCTGCCTTTGTCTAGGTAGGTTTCTCAGGTCCCCTCCACTCCTGTCCTCTCCTGTCCTCTCCTGTCCTCACCATCCTCTCCCCTCTCCTCTCCTCTGCACTTTGCTTCTCTCCTTTGTCTGTCCTCTCTTCCAGGTGCCCTGCTCACCAGCTCCAGCACTTGTGATGGTTCTCCAGTGACAGCTGTTTGCATCCCCTTCCACCCCCTGCCTGCCCCTAATGTGACCCAGCTCACAGGGTCTCCGGCTCACTCCACCCAAACCCACACGCCCCAACACATCCCCTGGTTCAGCCTCTCTGCCCTATTCAGCCAAACTGGCCCCTTTGCAACCTACCTGTGCATCGTGGATTCTCTTCACCATTCAAGGAGAGATCTCCTTTTGTACTTAGCTTGGTTGACTGCTGGATGGATGGATGGATGGATGGATGGATGGATGGGTGGATGGATGGATGGACAGGTCAATGGATCGGTTTTGTAGAGGGAGAGTACCATCTAGGGGTACTGGAGACCCCTGGTGTCAGATCCTTAGTCAATGTCAAATGTAAAACATTAATTCATCAATAACAAAAATGAGTAAGCACCTAAATAAATAAATAAATAAATATAAAATCTGTGTTAAAAAATACATGGTGTCTTTGCCTTTCTGCATATGGAATGCTGTGAGGATCTTAAGAAGGAAAGCGTTTTCCTGAGTAGCCCTATTGAAGTCGTGGAATATTTTCTTTTCCTTTTTCTTTTTTTACTTTCTATTTTCTTGATTATTCACTGGAATAAATAGACAGGAATTGAGAGGGAAGGGAGGGAGAGAGAGTTTGAGACACAGAGAGAAACACCTGCAGCACTTCTGCACCACTTGTAAAGATTTCCCCTGGCAGGTGGGGACCAGGGTGTTGAAGCCCAGTCCTCCTGCATTGTAACATGAGTGCTTAACTGGGTGTGGCACCACCTGGTACCCTTGATGGGGCACTTTTTTTTAGCAATGAAAAGAAATTCTCGTGGCAAGGTAATAAATAAATGAAGAAGTAATTAAAAGTGCATTTACATTAACTCAGTGGAAACACACAGGGACATATACGTCTCTGTTACCTGTATTACTTCTTCATTTATGGATTGATTGCCTCAAGGGGTTATTGCCACAGCTGAGTGCCTGCGCCACGAATAATCCACAGCTCCTGCACTCCATTTGTTCCCCTTTTGCTGCCCTTGTTGCTTGGTCACTGTGGTGGTTATTGTTGTTGTTGTTGTTGTTACTGACCTTGCATCTGACAGACACAAAAGGAGAGAGCAGAGGAAATACAGGGTGGGAGAGAAAGATAGAACTCCTAAAGACCTGCTTCACCCCCTGTAAAGCGACTCCCCGGCAGGTGGCGGTCTGGGGGCCAGACCCCAGATCCTTCCACCTGTCCCCTTTTCGTGAGCGCCACAAGCCCTTAACCCTCTGACATACCGCCAAACCTCCCTGGATTTACTTTTGAAGGCAATATGACCTGCCTCGTTTTGAATCCTCATTATCCTGAGGGTCAGTCCTGGAGACAGTGTCATGACACGACACACGGAGATGTCTGGTATCAGAGAGCACCTGGAACAGCAGCTGGGGCTCTAGTGCCAGGGCAGGAGCAACTCCTCATCCACCCTCCACGGAGTCCACCTGCCTGCATTTTGGTCCTTTTCCCTCCAAAAAAGATTTTTCCCTTTTTTCACTTTGAAACAGGCAGCAGACAGGTTACCCAGGCAGGGCGAAAAAAATAAAAAGCCTTTTTTTTTTTTTAAACCGAAGTGAATGACCATCTTCTGGAAAGTATAGGTTTTGAACCTGAAAACTCTGTCTGTCTGTCTCTTAGTTCACAGAAAGAGCCACTAGCCCAGCCAGATCTCACGCTCAGATGGGGTGTTTTTGCCAGTCAAAGGTCTGCACAGCACACTAGGGATTGGGCGGCAGGAGACCCAAGTGTTACATTGTAGATGGACTGTTTGCAGTTCTTGCTCCCCAGGACATTGGACTGTCTCAACTCCCTCCCCTACAGCATGAAAAAAAGACTCTTGACAACCTTGGAGCAAATGGAGTGGGGGTGAGGGGAGCTGATTGCATGTCTGTGCTGCTGATGCCCAGGTGTCTGTGGGGGGCCGTGGCACAGGCTGTAAGGGGGCTAGGGGGCAGAAGGAGACTGTTTGAGAGGCAGGCTACAGGCAGGGGAGCCCGTGAGTGTGTGCAGGGCTGTGTGTGTGGGTGTGGTGGCAGGGGTTAGGGCAGGTCCCCCTCTGGATGGTGAGATGGCAGCTGGGCTGGCCTTGGGCCCTCAGGGCTGAAGGGCAGAAGCAGGGTGGCAGTAAAGTAGCAGAGGGAAGCACACAGTAGATGTTAGTTGGGGAGCTGGGGGACAGAGGGCAAGGGGAAAGGGGGCATCCTTGAGGAGGGGTCTGGACTAGAGAGTGGGGGGAGCTGGAGGCATGGAAGGTCCCAGGAATCAGGGACTGACAGGAACAGATTCCTGCACCCACCCACTGGATAGAAGCTGCAGCAGCCAGAGCAGCAGCCCTGGCTTGCCTAGGCCAAGGGCCCTGATTGAGTCCCTCTGAGGATGAGGAAGAAGAGGAGGAGGTGGAGGAGGAGGAGGAGGAGGAAGAAGAGGAGGAGGAAGAAGAGGAGGAGGAAGAAGAGGAGGAGGAGGAGGAGGGGCAGGAGGGCAGCTGTCAGTAGGCAACGGGATTAATAGAGGCCTCCATTACGGAGGCATGTGTCCAGGCAGGCACCCACCAACCCTCAGGGGCAGCTCAGGGCACCCAGGGACCTGGTGTGGGTATCTCTGGGGCGGGAACTGTCAGTCAGTCAGCAAGACTGTGTGTCAGTGCACATGGTGGGACAGGGGCCTGGCGGACCTTGGTCCCCAGCCCTGGGCTGTCAGATGCCAGCCCCATGCCCAGACTCACACCAATCTGCCCATAGCCCCTTGGCCCGGCCGACCAGCACCTGCTTTGCCCTGGGGCTCTGGCTCTGGTGGCTGGCCACCACCCCTCAGGTCAAGTTCAGCGTGGGGGTCATGGCTTCTGGTCAACTGGATGGGCAGGGTCCCCGTAGCCTAGCAACCACAGGAGCCCTCTGTGATGTCCAGGCCCCTGGCAATCTGTGCTGGCCACACTGGCACTGGGTAGCCCAACTGCCCTGCCACTAGGTCAGGCAACAGCGCCCAGACGCCTGGGCCCTGGCACAGAGGGACGGAAGGATGGGAAGACAGTGCTGACCGAAGAGGGACCTCAGGGCTGGCAGCCAAGAGAAGACAGGTAGAGGTGTGCCCGGGATCCAGGGAGCCCAGGCCAGAGGTGCCTGCATGCCTGCCTGCCTTCCTGGATGTCTGTATGCTGCCTTTGTCTAGGTAGGTTTCTCAGGTCCCCTCCACTCCTGTCCTCTCCTGTCCTCTCCTGTCCTCACCATCCTCTCCCCTCTCCTCTCCTCTGCACTTTGCTTCTCTCCTTTGTCTGTCCTCTCTTCCAGGTGCCCTGCTCACCAGCTCCAGCACTTGTGATGGTTCTCCAGTGACAGCTGTTTGCATCCCCTTCCACCCCCTGCCTGCCCCTAATGTGACCCAGCTCACAGGGTCTCCGGCTCACTCCACCCAAACCCACACGCCCCAACACATCCCCTGGTTCAGCCTCTCTGCCCTATTCAGCCAAACTGGCCCCTTTGCAACCTACCTGTGCATCGTGGATTCTCTTCACCATTCAAGGAGAGATCTCCTTTTGTACTTAGCTTGGTTGACTGCTGGATGGATGGATGGATGGATGGATGGATGGATGGATGGGTGGATGGATGGATGGACAGGTCAATGGATCGGTTTTGTAGAGGGAGAGTACCATCTAGGGGTACTGGAGACCCCTGGTGTCAGATCCTTAGTCAATGTCAAATGTAAAACATTAATTCATCAATAACAAAAATGAGTAAGCACCTAAATAAATAAATAAATAAATATAAAATCTGTGTTAAAAAATACATGGTGTCTTTGCCTTTCTGCATATGGAATGCTGTGAGGATCTTAAGAAGGAAAGCGTTTTCCTGAGTAGCCCTATTGAAGTCGTGGAATATTTTCTTTTCCTTTTTCTTTTTTTACTTTCTATTTTCTTGATTATTCACTGGAATAAATAGACAGGAATTGAGAGGGAAGGGAGGGAGAGAGAGTTTGAGACACAGAGAGAAACACCTGCAGCACTTCTGCACCACTTGTAAAGATTTCCCCTGGCAGGTGGGGACCAGGGTGTTGAAGCCCAGTCCTCCTGCATTGTAACATGAGTGCTTAACTGGGTGTGGCACCACCTGGTACCCTTGATGGGGCACTTTTTTTTAGCAATGAAAAGAAATTCTCGTGGCAAGGTAATAAATAAATGAAGAAGTAATTAAAAGTGCATTTACATTAACTCAGTGGAAACACACAGGGACATATACGTCTCTGTTACCTGTATTACTTCTTCATTTATGGATTGATTGCCTCAAGGGGTTATTGCCACAGCTGAGTGCCTGCGCCACGAATAATCCACAGCTCCTGCACTCCATTTGTTCCCCTTTTGCTGCCCTTGTTGCTTGGTCACTGTGGTGGTTATTGTTGTTGTTGTTGTTGTTACTGACCTTGCATCTGACAGACACAAAAGGAGAGAGCAGAGGAAATACAGGGTGGGAGAGAAAGATAGAACTCCTAAAGACCTGCTTCACCCCCTGTAAAGCGACTCCCCGGCAGGTGGCGGTCTGGGGGCCAGACCCCAGATCCTTCCACCTGTCCCCTTTTCGTGAGCGCCACAAGCCCTTAACCCTCTGACATACCGCCAAACCTCCCTGGATTTACTTTTGAAGGCAATATGACCTGCCTCGTTTTGAATCCTCATTATCCTGAGGGTCAGTCCTGGAGACAGTGTCATGACACGACACACGGAGATGTCTGGTATCAGAGAGCACCTGGAACAGCAGCTGGGGCTCTAGTGCCAGGGCAGGAGCAACTCCTCATCCACCCTCCACGGAGTCCACCTGCCTGCATTTTGGTCCTTTTCCCTCCAAAAAAGATTTTTCCCTTTTTTCACTTTGAAACAGGCAGCAGACAGGTTACCCAGGCAGGGCGAAAAAAATAAAAAGCCTTTTTTTTTTTTTTTTTTTTTTTAAACCGAAGTGAATGACCATCTTCTGGAAAGTATAGGTTTTGAACCTGAAAACTCTGTCTGTCTGTCTCTTAGTTCACAGAAAGAGCCACTAGCCCAGCCAGATCTCACGCTCAGATGGGGTGTTTTTGCCAGTCAAAGGTCTGCACAGCACACTAGGGATTGGGCGGCAGGAGACCCAAGTGTTACATTGTAGATGGACTGTTTGCAGTTCTTGCTCCCCAGGACATTGGACTGTCTCAACTCCCTCCCCTACAGCATGAAAAAAAGACTCTTGACAACCTTGGAGCAAATGGAGTGGGGGTGAGGGGAGCTGATTGCATGTCTGTGCTGCTGATGCCCAGGTGTCTGTGGGGGGCCGTGGCACAGGCTGTAAGGGGGCTAGGGGGCAGAAGGAGACTGTTTGAGAGGCAGGCTACAGGCAGGGGAGCCCGTGAGTGTGTGCAGGGCTGTGTGTGTGGGTGTGGTGGCAGGGGTTAGGGCAGGTCCCCCTCTGGATGGTGAGATGGCAGCTGGGCTGGCCCTGGGCCCTCAGGGCTGAAGGGCAGAAGCAGGGTGGCAGTAAAGTAGCAGAGGGAAGCACACAGTAGATGTTAGTTGGGGAGCTGGGGGACAGAGGGCAAGGGGAAAGGGGGCATCCTTGAGGAGGGGTCTGGACTAGAGAGTGGGGGGAGCTGGAGGCATGGAAGGTCCCAGGAATCAGGGACTGACAGGAACAGATTCCTGCACCCACCCACTGGATAGAAGCTGCAGCAGCCAGAGCAGCAGCCCTGGCTTGCCTAGGCCAAGGGCCCTGATTGAGTCCCTCTGAGGATGAGGAAGAAGAGGAGGAGGTGGAGGAGGAGGAGGAGGAGGAGGAGGAGGAAGAAGAGGAGGAGGAAGAAGAGGAGGAGGAAGAAGAGGAGGAGGAGGAGGAGGGGCAGGAGGGCAGCTGTCAGTAGGCAACGGGATTAATAGAGGCCTCCATTACGGAGGCATGTGTCCAGGCAGGCACCCACCAACCCTCAGGGGCAGCTCAGGGCACCCAGGGACCTGGTGTGGGTATCTCTGGGGCGGGAACTGTCAGTCAGTCAGCAAGACTGTGTGTCAGTGCACATGGTGGGACAGGGGCCTGGCGGACCTTGGTCCCCAGCCCTGGGCTGTCAGATGCCAGCCCCATGCCCAGACACACACCAATCTGCCCATAGCCCCTTGGCCCGGCCGACCAGCACCTGCTTTGCCCTGGGGCTCTGGCTCTGGTGGCTGGCCACCACCCCTCAGGTCAAGTTCAGCGTGGGGGTCATGGCTGCTGGTCAACTGGATGGGCAGGGTCCCCGTAGCCTAGCAACCACAGGAGTCCTCTGTGATGTCCTAGCCCCTGGCAATCTGTGCTGGCCACACTGGCACTGGGTAGCCCAACTGCCCTGCCACTAGGTCAGGCAACAGCGCCCAGACGCCTGGGCCCTGGCACAGAGGGACGGAAGGATGGGAAGACAGTGCTGACCGAAGAGGGACCTCAGGGCTGGCAGCCAAGAGAAGACAGGTGGAGGTGTGCCCGGGATCCAGGGAGCCCAGGCCAGAGCTGCCTGCATGCCTGCCTGCCTTCCTGGATGTCTGTATGCTGCCTTTGTCTAGGTAGGTTTCTCAGGTCCCCTCCACTCCTGTCCTCTCCTGTCCTCTCCTGTCCTCACCATCCTCTCCCCTCTCCTCTCCTCTGCACTTTGCTTCTCTCCTTTGTCTGTCCTCTCTTCCAGGTGCCCTGCTCACCAGCTCCAGCACTTGTGATGGTTCTCCAGTGACAGCTGTTCGCATCCCCTTCCACCCCCTGCCTGCCCCTAATGTGACCCAGCTCACAGGGTCTCCGGCTCACTCCACCCAAACCCACACGCCCCAACACATCAGGGTCTCCGGCTCACTCCACCCAAACCCACACGCCCCAACACATCCCCTGGTTCAGCCTCTCTGCCCTATTCAGCCAAACTGGCCCCTTTGCAACCTACCTGTGCATCGTGGATTCTCTTCACCATTCAAGGAGAGATCTCCTTTTGTACTTAGCTTGGTTGACTGCTGGATGGATGGATGGATGGATGGATGGATGGATGGATGGATGGATGGGTGGATGGGTGGATGGATGGATGGACAGGTCAATGGATCGGTTTTGTAGAGGGAGAGTACCATCTAGGGGTACTGGAGACCCCTGGTGTCAGATCCTTAGTCAATGTCAAAT
>NW_026647239.1:0-45455 GCF_950295315.1 Erinaceus europaeus | reverse complement strand
CACTCGTACGTTCACACTCACACTCACACATTCACACACACACTCGTGCGTTCACACACACACTCATACATTCACACACTTGTGTGTTCACACACACTCACACTCACACATTTGCATACACATTTAGACACATTCTCTCACACATGTTCACACAATACATTCTCACACACTCACAACACATTCACACACTCAATTCTCACACATTCTCACATACTCACACATTAACGTACATTCATAACTCTTCTAAATCATTAATAAAAAAGATTTGAGGGAGCCGGGTGGTGGTGCACTGGGTTAAGTTCACATAATATCAAGCACAAGGACAGGCGCAGGGATCCCAGTTCGAGCCCCGGCTCCCCACCTACAGAGGGGTCGCTTCACAAGTGGTGAAGCAGGTCTGCAGGTGTCTCTCTTTCTCTCTCCCTCTCTGTTTTCCCCTCCCCTCTGAATTTCTCTGTCCTGTCCAAGAAAATGAAAAAAATAGCTACCAAGAGCAGTGGGTTCGTGGTGCAGGCACCAAGTCCCACCCTGAAGACCAAAAAAAAGAAATTCACACACACACACACACACACACACACACACACACACACACACACACACACACACACACTTCAGCCCTCCCTGATCTCACCTCCCAGGGCTCCCGCAGCCGGTGATGGTAGTTCACCTCACTGACCCCTTTCCAGAAACCCCTATTGGGTGACCAGGAGTCCCAGTCCTGGGGGAGGTACTGGGGAGACCGGAGCGCCCAAGTGGCAGGCGGGAAAGTCCCCAGACCTTCCTAATCCCTGGAGCATGTCCCAGTCAGGTCAAGCCTTCTGTTGGAGGGAAGGGTAAGTTGAGATCTGTGGGAGGGGTCCCAAAGTCCTGGAGATGGGCCAGAACCAAGCCCAGGGCCCCGGGTCTTTCTAGGTCTTACCCGAGGGCTCTGCTGAGCCCCTGTCCTCAGGGCTTCCAAAGGTGACGATGGCTGGGTGATTCCCTCCCAGCACAGTGAGTACAGGACCACAGCAGCCCTGCTGGCCTGCCCCAGCCACCCATGGGCTTCCCTGACTTGGAGATCTGGGGGCCTTGAGCCTGGGGCTGACAGCTCTCTCCCTGGCTGTGGGCAGGCAGACAGAGGTAGTGAGGCTGCAAGAGATGGGCCCAGGCTCCAGGCAGGGTCCCAGGCTCCCACATCACCCCCTCCCCCAGGACCTGTCTCTCCGGGTGACGGTGGCTGAGAGCAGCGGGGACAACGTGGGCCACGTCATCATAGGGCCGTCGGCAAGTGGCATGGGTGCCACGCACTGGAGCCAGATGCTGGCCACGCTGCGGAGGCCTGTGTCCGTGTGGCACACCGTGCGGCGTGTCTAGGGCCCCCTGTGCCCATCCCAGCAGCAGCAGAGGGGCAGCCAGCCGACATCCCCACCTCGTCTGTCCCTCGGCCCAGCAGAGGACAGGAGACAGCAGACAAAGAAGACTCGGCCTGCAGAACCTAGAGCTCCCCACTCTGCACCCTGTGGAAGGCCAGGCCGATGCAGGAGCCCAGCAAGTCTTGGGGGGCACGCTCTGTGCCAAGGTGGCACAAGGACAAGACACAGCCCCTAGGGCATGGGGGAACAGGCTCCCTGCTCCAGTGGTCCGCCAAGTGCTAATGGAACCTGAGGAAGGTCCTAGAGGTGTCTGAGGGGAAGGGCAAAACCCCAGCGTGTGCCAGCATGATCACGACAGAGACATGGGCGTCCCTGTCACAAACGCCTTCCTCAGCATCCTCTGTGGACATCGGGTCTCTCTGGGGACAAAAAGGACCAGGCCAGGGAGAAGCCCACAGGCCACCTGGAGCACTGGCCCTGTGAAATCTGTCCCCTTGCATGGGAACCCTGGCCCTTATGTTCTGCCTCGCTCTAATGAGGCCTGGGGTCCCTGCCATGGGTGGGCATCCCTCCAGGGCCCATGGGCAGGGATACTCAGCCTTAGGGGGCTGGTGGGCTGCAGAGGGGCAGAAGGGCTGTAGGCAGCCTCGGAGGAGAGGCAAACTGAGCAGGGAAGCCAGAGAAGTGGGTGTCAAGGAGGTCCCCATGGAGCGAGACAGCCAGGTCTGAGTGTCCAGTTGGGAATTGGGGGGAGGTTCCGGAGTGGGAACCTGAGGACACTGGGCCTTCTGGGTGATGTTCTAGAAGCATGGCTTGAGACAGGATCTCAGGCAGGGGCTACAGGGAATTGTCAGGGGGACCCCAGAAACCCAAAGGGAGATGGAAGCTTCAGGAAGGGAGGGGTCCAAGAGGTCAGCTTCAGTGGGCTGCTTGGGGGGAGCTCTGGAGTGGAGGTGGCACCCCAGGGGGAGAAGGGGGGCTAGGCTGTGACCCCATATCACTGGAGGGGGCTGTGCAGGGAAGCTCTCTCAGAAGCAGCTCCCATCCACGCACTGTGGCCCCACCAAGACCAAGGGTGGGGGGGGGCTCGCCCACTCAAGCGGGGAGGGTCACATCACAGCCCCTGTGGGCCCCACCTGCTGGTCCCTGGGGGCGGCGGAAGGGCAGGGTGGTGATGGAACAGGAGGCAGGACACCACCAGCACTTAAATGCCTCCCCACTGTGAAAAGCCCCCCTCCCAAGGTTTGCCTGCCACAGGCCAGCACACAGGGTGGGGACACGCGTCTGCAACCTGGAGACCCCAGACCCCTTCCCCTCAGCGGCTGCACAGTGCCAGCCCTTTCTCCCACCTCCTCCTCTCCCTCTAATTGCATGAAACGTTGACTGGGCACCTGGGGTGGGCATGGTGGGCACTGAGTATGCCAACTGCAATGGTTCTCGAACCCAAATAAAGCTGGGGCAGGAAAGAGGGGGCTTTCCGGGAGCCCCGACCAACCCTGGCTCAACTTTGTCTCTTCTCCAGAGTGGAAGCCCTTGGGGGAGGGTTTCTCTGGGTACTCGTGCTGGGTGTCAGGGAAGAAGGACCCTGTCTGGTCTGGGAGACCATCGCAAGGACACCTGCCCAGAGGCTGCAAGTCAAGTAGGGGAGGAAGGCAGCTAGGCATATCAAGGAAGACTCCCTGGAGGAGGAAAAGGCTAACTAATATCAAGGAAGGCTTCTCAAAGGTCTTTTGAGTGTTGAGAGCTAGAAAGAGCTCATAGAGAGGCAGAGAAAGCGTTACGGGGGGGGGGGGAAAGACAGCATAGTGGTCAAACAGACGACTTTCAGACCTGTGCCTCTGAGGTCCCAGGTTCAGTCCCCAGGCTGAGCAGGGCTCTGGTTGTGCTGGGGACTGAACCTGGGACCTCAGAGCTTCAGGCACAGAATCTGTTGCTCAGCTACTTTGCTGTCTCCCCACCCACCAGTGCAGGCTCTCACCCAGGGGACCACACTGCCCTGCCCCCCCCCCCCCAGTTCTCGGGGTGGGTTGGGGAGGGCAGCAGAGGAGCCCCTGCAGATACCAGGCAGCCGCCTTACCCCCCTCACCCTGGGAGATCACTAAGCTGAGGCCTAGGGCTCTGGGGACTCAGGCCTCACCCCCCCACACCCCGGACCAGTCGGAACGGTGCAGAGAGCATAGCGGCCACAGGGGGGCAGCAGAGGCCTGGATTCTAGGGCGTTCCAGCGGGGGTCTCAGGAGCAGATCCGGAGGCCGAGGGCACCCTGGGTACCCCCAACACACACACTGCATTCATCACCCAGGCCATCATTTCATTTCCTGCCAACCTGAGTCCCTGCGCCGTGGTTGGGTGCCAGCCAGCGGGGTCCCCACAGAGGCGACAGTCTCAGACCCTGCCCGGCCTCTGCGGGGCTGTGACCCCAGTGTGCCGCCGCGCCCTGAGGACTCTGAGCTTGGGACCTGCAGTCAGGTGGGGCTGAGTCACAGCGGCACAATGAACAGAACCCTGGCGGCAGACGTGCCCCCCGGGCAAACCCCAGGTCAGCAGGGTGGGGGTGTGGGGAACTCCCTGCTATGGTCCAGTCCTCTGAGCACAGATAGGCTGGGGCTCAGGAGGTGTGGGTATGAATCCCAGCAGTGGGCTTACCTGACTCTGAAACCAGCTTCCAGAATGTGTGTGTGTGTGGAGAGGGACCAGTCCCCCGTTCTTTGCACCTTACTGTCTGAAGTCTGGTGGGGCACGGGGCTGGCTCCGGGGGCCTCTAAAGCTTAGAGGGGTTTCAGGAACTTGCCCAGATCACACGGCCTCCAGCCTCTGGGCTTCAAGCTCACATTGGCTCCAGCACCTGCTCTGCCCACTGGACCACACTGCCCCCTCCCTCACTCCTGTTCTGCTTCCCCCTTGTCCTGGGGGATGAGGTTGTCTGGACCCACTGCAGGTGGAGATCCAGGGGCTTGAACCGGGATCCTTACTCCGGTCCTTGCACTTCGCACCATGAGCGCTTAACCCATTGTGCTACCACCCGACCCCCAGTGAATTCTTTTCTTTAAAATTTTTATTAGTGATTTAATGTTGATTTACAAAATTATAAGAGAACTGGTATAGTCCACACCTCTCCCACCACCAGAGTTCTGTGTCCCCATTCCCTCCGTTGGAAACTGCACTAGTTCTCTAGTTCTCCCAAGTCACACGTATAGGTTGACTGCTATATCTATCTATCTATTTTTACCAGAGCACTGCCCAGCTCTGAATTATGGTGGTGCAGGGGATTGAACCTGGAACTTTGGAGCCTCGAGCATGAAAGTCTCTGCATAACCATTATGCTAGCTACCCCCCCCATGACAATGATTTCTATAACTATATTAATATACATATTTGTCCATTTCTTCCCCTATGGTTCTGACTTTCTAAATCCATTTCTGAGTGGTCTTCCCCCCACACACACACACTTCTATTCTCTCTGGGTTCTGATGGAATTAGAGTTCACAGCTCTCTGGTCATCTTCTAACATTTGTCCCTCTGGGAGTATGGCAATAAGTAAACCTCCCCCCCCTTTTGTTGCCCTTGTTGTTTTTTATTGTTGTTGTAGTTACTGTTGTTATTGATGTTGTTGTTGTTGGATAGGACAGAGGGAAGTGGAGAGAGGAGGGGAAGACAGAGAGGGGGAGAGAAAGACAGACACCTGCAGACCTGCTTCACCGCCTGGGAAGCGACTCCCCTGCAGATGGGGAGCCGGGGGCTGGAACCGGGATCCTTACGCCGGTCCTTGTGCTTTGCATCGTAAGTCAACCTTTAATGGGGACCTGGCAGGTGGCTCCCTGGGTAGAGTGCACACGTCACCATGTGTGAGGACCCAGGTTTGAGCCCCCAGCCACCACATGGGAATAATTTGCAAGGGGTGGGGGAGTTTTCACCAGCTGTGGCATCTCTGTTTCTCACTCTTTATATTTCTCACCCTTTTATCTAAAATCACAACCAAACATAAATTAATTAATAGTCCGCTGGCATCAATAGACCCGTGTAGGCACACAGCCCCAGAGATAACCCTGGAGGCAAAAGAAAAACACAAGAACGGTCTCCCTGGGCCTGGAAGCCACCAGGGCTGAGCACCCACCGGGAAGCTGTCACTAGAGGAATTATCCCCGAGCAAGCAGCCAGGCCGCACCCAGCCCAGCCCTCCACCCAGGGGCTCCACACCTATCCCTGCCGGCTCATGCCCAGCCTGCCGGTAGTTTCGGGGAGCAATGGGCATGTGAGAGGTGGCGTGTCCTGGGGCACTCCCTCCCTCCAGCTGGGTCTCAGAGAAGGGGCGCTGACTCCCCGGGGAGGGGCTGGAGTTCGTTCATACACCTGCTGGTCGTGCTGATGTCATGATGGGGAGACCCAGAAGGCCCACCCTCTGCTTATTCTAAAGGTTATTGATCTACCCACTAGGAAGGGAGGGGCAGGGGAGGGGGAGAAGCGGGGTGTCCCTCTAGCCACAGGGATTGAACTCAGGACCCTACGGCACGCAAGGCCTGCACTCTGCCTGCTGCTGCCTCCCCCGGCCACTGCTTCCTCACAGTTTGCTGAGACACTCAGTCCAGGGCATGGGGAGACCTTTTGTTTGTTTTTCCACCTGTGCAGTTCCACTGTTTTGCTTTTACCATTACCAGGGCTTCAAGCTCCAGGCTTCCCAGACTTCCAGATGGGGGGGGGGGGTCGGAGGGGGGTGGGAGGGCCCCACAGCACCGAAGCTTTCTCCATGCACTGGGGCCCAGGCTTGAACCTGGGTCACAAGCATTGCCAAGCAGAGCACTATGCAGGTGAGCTATATTCCCTGCCAGGGACTTTTTTTTTTTAAGTGTCAGAGAGGAAGAAAGAGGAGAGACACCACAGCACTGCCCCACCATTCATGGAGCTTCCCCAGGTGCCTGCGTGGTGCTCCCATATGGTGCCAGGGGCTATGATGGCGCAGTGTGCGCTCTAGCGGGTGAGCCTCTCCCGGCAGCCCCTTGCACCCACTTTCCAAAGACCCCCTTGTGATTACAAGGAAGGCGGGTGACGGGGAGCTGTGGTCAGACTGTCTTCCTGGTACAGAGTGGGGCACTGCCTGGGCGCTGGCTTCCAGCTTGGGGGTTTCTTTGGGGCGTGGGGTGTCAGGCATACACTCTATTGCTGGGCATCAGCCCTCACCCCACCTCACTCCCCATCACAGGAAGGACTGGGCCCCCAGCATCCTCTCTCCTGCCTTTGCTGCTTTTGGGGTTTGAAACCCCCTCCCCAATACACACCTGTCTCCTTTTCCCTCTGCACCCTCTTCCTGATCACCCCCACAGCCCCACCTGTGCCGGTCCCTCTCCCCCAACCCCCTCCTTGGTAGCCTGCCCCAGGTGGGACCTTGGCAGAGGAGGGGTTTAGCAGTGGACATGGTGGGTCACAGACACAGACTCTCCCACACCCATGGGGCACCAGGCCAGGCTGTGGTCAGAGGTGACAGTGGGTGACACTCACCTGCAGGAGGGAACTTCCTGGTGCCAGGGTGGGCGGGCAGGTGGGGCAGGCAGTGACTGACCCACAAGGCATGTTGGCACACCCAGTAGCTGGCCTGCACATCTGGAGGCAGGCTGTGGCCAGCTGTCCCCAGGGCAGGGAGGGAGTGCACAGTCATTCATTCGCTCCTTGACTCCTTCAAGAGGCTCCCTGATGGCCCTGAGTGGCCGTGAGGAAGCCAGGCCCTGCCCCCAACCAGCTGACCAGCCTGGGACCCTCCTAGGAGAGGGGTCGGCACCCCCACTTGTCCTGTCTTTGCTCCACAGTGCCCCTATCCACTCTGGTCCCCAAACAGGCTCAGAGCCTGCACACAGTAGGAGCTTCTGCAGCCTGGAGGGGAGGGCAGGGGAGGGGGAAGGGAGAACTGAGAAGGGGGTGCAGGGGAGGGGAATGGCCGGGGAGAGCAAGGGGGTCCAGGAGGGGGAACAGGGGAGGGGAGGAGAGGAGGGATTGGAGAGGGGAGGGGAGAGTGAACTGGGGAGGGGAGGAGGGGGACAAGGCAGAAGGGGGGGAACAGGGGAGAGGCGTGGGGAGTGGCGTGGCGAGGGCAGAGGGGAGGCGGCCCCCAGCCCGGGTCTGGTCGGCTCTCACCTGGGCCGGCCCGCCGCACTTCCTCCCGCCCCGCCGCCCCGCCCCTTCCACATTCCTGCTGGGCCCAGGCTCCGGTGCTCTCGGTGCTGGAGGCCAGTGCCTGCTGGCCGGGCGCGATGCAGGCGGCCCAGGAGCCCAGCAAGCAGGTCAAGGTGGTCCTGGTGGGGGATGGCGGCTGCGGGAAGACCTCACTGCTCACGGTCTTTGCAGAGGGGTACTTCCCCGAGGTGAGTGTCCCGGCTGGGCTGGCTGCGTCTGGGTGAGGGCAGCGAGAGGTGCCTGTTAGTGGCCGGGTGTGGGGCAGTACTGATCAGTCTCGGGGTGGCCAGTCACTGCTGCCAGGGCCAGTCAGTGGTAGGGTGCGGCTCAGTACTGAATAGTGTAGGGGGGCCGGTCCTCAGATTGGTGCCAGGGCGCCTGGTCACTGATGGTCAGCCCCAGGAGTACACCTCAGTGCTGGGAGCCAAGGCTGAACCCCAGAAGGACAGGCCCAGGGCTCTCCCCACAGGCTGGAGGCCAATTCTCCTCGGCCCTGGGAGCCAGGCCTCAGGGATTTCATTTGTAAGGTGACAAGAGTGTCCCCTGTCCATGGTGGCTTGGTGGCCCTGAGGACATTCGTTAGCTAAGAGGCACCACCACAGACCAATGCCTGGGTGCCACTGGAACTGTGTCCCCCAGGTGGGCCCACTGCCCTCTATTTCCTCTCAGAGGAGACAGGGCAGCTCCGAGCCCCCAGCCCAGGGGGAGGAGTCTCCAAGCCTGGTGTGACCCCTGGCTGTGCCCCCCCCCCCCCGACTGGCCTGGGTGCCGCTCTGCAGTGTTCCCCCAAAACCCCAGTGCTGGGGAGACCCCAGGGTGATGGGAGGGGTTGCTGCTGGGAGGCATCGGATGCCCCCCCCCCCGGGCAGTTGGCACAGACCAGCCTTGTCCGGGGGGGCTGCCGGGAGCCAGGAATGGCCGGGGGGCAGTCCCCCCCTCCCCATCCCGGTGCAGGAGTCTGTGGGTTTGCTTCCTGCCTGCCTGTCCCTGCATCCCTGGGTGCCTTCCTCCCTCCCTGGGTCTTTCAGAGGCCACTGTGAGGCCAGGCCTGTGCCTGCGAGCAGCAGCGGGGGGGGGGGGGGGGGGGTAGGGGCCTCCCTGCTTGTGGCCAATTCCTGTGGTTTCGGTGCTGACGTCACTTCCTCTGGTATTTTCTCTAAGTCGGGGGGAGTTTTTTTCCAAGCCCTCCAGATGCTGCCCAGGCCACTTGGCAATTAGAGGGCCCTCTGGAGAACCACAGAGAAGCCAGATGGGGTGGGAGGCTTACCCCAGTACCCCTGGGCTCCAGACATCCTAGGTGGGACCCCATCAGACTCTTAGGTGACAGGCAAGCAGCCTTCTGGCTGGTGAGGCCGTGTGATGGAGCAGGGCTGGGGCTGGCCAGGGAAGGGAGGCCATGCCTGTCACAGCTCCTCCCTCCCCCCTGCTCTGGGCTCTCCTCCTGTCAGAGGTGGGGGGGAGGTCACTGTCACCTCTGAGAAGAGACCTCTTCATTATGTGACAAGAGTCAAGTCCCAGCCCTGAACAAACCTTCATGTCACAGGTGGGAAACAGTCCAGAGAGATGCCCAGGTCCCCCCATCCACACCTGGTACCACACCCGTGGCCGTCCCCTGCTCCTGCCCTGGACTCCCACTCCAGACTGGCCTCCCCCTCCATTGCAGAGCAGACAGCAGGCTGGAGTTGGCAGGGGGACTTGGGGACCCTCAGGTGGCCATACCTCCCCCTCAGCCTGGTTAGGACATAGGAGAGAGAGCTCTGGGAGCAGTCAGGTGGTGCCAGCCACTGCCCAGTCCTGGCTGGTGTTTCAATTAAAAAAGCAACAAAAAACCTGATTTAGGGGCTGAGTGGCAGCAACGCTGGTGAAGTGCACACATTGCAAAATGCAGAGACCCAGGTTCAAGCCCCTGGTCCCCACCTACACAGGGGAAGCGCTCTCTGTCTGTCTCCCTCTCTGCCTCCTTTTCCCTCTCATTTTCTCGTTCTATCCAAAATAAGTAAATAATAACTAAAAAAAAAAACAACTGATCCCTAAGTGAGAGCAGCTGTGTGTTGCTGTCCTGACCAGGCCCTCATGCCCCCAGGCCCAGCCCCGTCTGTCTTGTCTGAAGATGTCCATCCTGAGCAGCGTTTGAAGCAGCACCTGCAGGGTCCCCTGCAGATCAGATCAGGGGCTGCAGGTCCTGTTGAGAGAACACATGGAGGTGCAGACAGCTCCCTGTGGAGATACTCCAGAGGGAGGCGGGTGGGGACAGGTCCCGGGCACCCTGGAAGGGGTTTTTCTGCTCACTTCACCCCCCCCACACCCCAGAGGCTGGAGTTAGGAACCTCAGGAGAGCCAGGTGTCCGGTGGCCTGCGTCCGTCCTCAGCCCTGGGCAGTTCCTCAGGCTTTGTGCTCTGTGTCCTCACTAAAAAAATGGGGGCAGTGCTGGCTCAACAAGGCGGCAAGGGTGAGAGATGGACAGATGGACAGGTGCAGGACCATAGAGACTGTTTTCAGATTGAGAGAGGGAGACAGAGACAGACAGAGACACCGTAGTATCAGAGCTTCCTCTGTCACCACAGCACCCCCACTGTGGTGCTGGGGCTCATACCGCGGCAATGCAGGCGCCCTACCCAGTGAGCTCTCTTGCTGGACCCTGGCTGTCTGAGAGGTGGGCATTTATGCCAGCCAGTCTCCCTTGCCATTCTGAGAAGTGACATTCTTCCATAACCAATAGTGACTTGGTCGTGGTGATAGTCAGTGCTGGGTCCCAAACTGGGCATGTCTTCTTCTGACAGCCAGTGCCTCAGCAGCCCAGGAGGTGACACAGTGCAGGGCTTCAGACAATGTCTTTTATGTTTTTATAACATTCTTTTTGTTTTTTTAATATATTTTAATATTTATTTTGGATAGAGATAGACAGAAGTTGAGAGGGGAAAGGGAGATAGGGAGACAGACACCTGCAGACCTGCTTCACCCCTCGTGAAGCGTCCCCCCTCAGTCCTTGTGCCTGGTAACATGTGCTCAGCCAAGTGTGCCACTGCCCTGCCCTTCAGAAATAAGCCTTTAGAGAAAAACCGAGAGAGAGAGAGACAGGCTGGGAGTATGGATCCACCTGCCAGTGCCCATGTTCAGCGGGGAAGCAATGACAGAAGCCAGACCTCCCACCTTCTGCACCCCACAATGACCTTGGGTCCATACTCCCAGAGGGACAGAGAATGGGAAAGCTGTCAGGGCAGGGGGTGGGATACTGAGATCTGGTAGTGGGAATTGTGTGGAATTGTGCCCCTCTTATCCTATGGTTTAGTCAATGTTTCCTTTTTATAAATAAAAAAATTTTTTAAAGAAAAAAAAAAAAAAAAGAAAAACCAAGGGGCCGGGTGGTGTTGCACCTGGCTGGGCGCACATGCTACAGTGCTCAAGGACCCGGGTTCGAGCCCCCCGGACCCCACCTGCAGGTAGGAAGCTTCACAAGCGGTGAAGCAGGGCTGCTCGTGTCTCTGTCTCTCCCCCTCCCCTCTCAGTGTCTCTATGTCCAATAATAAGTAAAATTTTAATGCAAAATCCTTTGATGCCTGTGGCTCTGAGGTCCCAGGTTCAAGCCCCAGCCCCACCATAAGCCAAAGCTGAGCTGTGCTATGGTGTTTTTCTCTACCTCTATCTCTGTCTCTCTAAGTAAAAAATAAAAAAGAAGAAGAAGAAAGAGAGAGAGAGAGAGAAAAAGTACAAAAGAAAGAACCAAAAACCCAGGGCCAGGTGGTGGTGCGCCTGGTTAAGCACATCTATTACAGCGCACAAGGACCTGAGTTCCAGTCCCTGCTTCCCCACCTGCAGGGGGGAAAGTTTCACAAGTGGTGAAGCAGGGCTTCAGGTGTCTGTCTTTCTCTTTCCCTCTTTCTTTGAGCCCCCGGCCATTATATAAGGGGGAAGCTTCAGGAGTGGCGGAGCAGTGCTGTGGCGACTCTCTCTCTCTCTCTTAGGATTTTATTTATTTACTCATGAGAAAGATATGAGGAGAGAGAGAGAGAGAAGAACCAGACATCACTCTGGTACATGTGCTGCCAGGGATTGAACTCAGGACCTCATGCTTGAGAGTCCAGTGCTTTATCCACTGCGCCACCTCCCGGACAACATGTCTCTCCCTCTTTGTCTCTGTTCCTCACCCTATGTCTATAAAAAAATAATTTTAAAAAGCCCCTAAAACATGGCTCCCTGTGCAGGGGTCCTCTTTGGGCTCCCCCCACCCTTGTCTCCCTGGACTCAGAGATGAGAAGCCTGGCAGGGGGGCAACAGGGGGGTGGTCTGGGGCCCATGGTGGCAGATGCAGGCAGCTTTGGGCTCCAACCCACAGCCAGCCGCCCCCCCAGAAGCTGCTGTGCTCTGCTGCCTCTCCAGGTGGGGTGGGGTGCGGCACGTCTGGGGGGTGGGCCTGGGTGGGGGGGGGCCATCCTCACAGACACCCCCACCCCCAGACCTACACCCCCACGGTGTTCGAGCGGCTCTCGGTGAAACTGCAGGTGAAGGGTAAGACCGTGCAACTCCAGATCTGGGACACAGCAGGTAGGTGCATGGCTGGGGGCTGGGGAAGCACCTCTCAGGTGCCGACCCTTTGGGGGGGCTTGGAGCCTCACTCCTTCTGCACTGTGTCTACTGCCTCCTCCCTAGGCTAGGGCACCTCACAGAGATGTCCCTCCTGGGGGGTCAGGGGTCCAGTGTCCTATGTCTCTCTCTCCCCCCCCCCCGTTTCTCTGTGTCCCCTTCCTGCCCACCCTTAACCTTCCACTCTGGCTTCACCTGACCTTGACCTCTGCTTCCATAGCTGGTCTCCTCACCTCAGGTCTCAGGTCAGAGCAGGTGTCCTTGCTGGGTCCCCCACGCCCAGGGTGAAGCCGGCATAACCACTGTGCTATCTGAGGTGTGATAGCCTCACCCTGTCCCCATCTCCTTTCCTTTTCTTTTCTTTTCTTTTGTTATATATTCTTATTTATTTTGGATAGAGGTAGAGAAATTCAGAGGGAAGAGAGAGAGAGAGTCCTGCAACCTTGCTTCAGTGTTTATAAAGTTTCCCTCCTGCAGGTGGGGACTTGGGACTTGAACCCACCCCTTTGAGAATGGGGTGCTCTCACCCCAGGCAGGCTGAGGGGTCCCTCACATTGGAATGGCCACCTCAGTGCCATGGGGAAGGGCAGGGGCCCCTGGGGGCAAGGCCCCCTGTCTGGCGGGTGACCCCAGGTGTGGGGAGGTGCCGAGGAGGGGCAGGTGGGTCTGGGGAAAGTAAATCCTCCACCTTTACCCCCACCTGCACCCCCAGGCCAAGTGGACTATGACCGCCTGCGGCCCCTCTTCTACCCGGACGCCGGCGTCCTGCTTCTCTGCTTCGACGTGACCAGCCCCTACAGCTTTGACAACGTCCTCAACCGGGTAGGCGGGGCAGCGTCATTAGACCTGCTAATAAGTAGCTCTGGGAGCGCCTGGCACTTCCTGGCACTGAGCCCCTGCACGGGGAGGGTGCAGACCCTGCCAGGAGCGCAGGGGGAGGAGGCCAGGGAGGATGGAAGGGTGGGGCGCAGGCCGGTCCTGGAGGAGGGAGGTTCCCAGGGCAGGTGGTTTTTATTTATTTATTTTTCTTCCCTTGGGTGGAGGACGGGTTGTGTTGGGGAGCCCGCTCAGGACCCTAGCAGGTGCCCTCTGCTTCCACCTGAAACCTCCTCAGGAGATAACGCTCTCCCTGTTCTGGGCACCTGCCTTTAAGCCCACCCCAAGTGTGGGCTGAAGTCATTCACGCCCAGAGCAGCTGCTGTGGGCATGTTATAAACCCGTTTATTTTAAAGATCCATTTACTTATTAGAGAGAGCGTGTAAGCGTGTAAGCACAGCATCACTCTGGCACATGCAGAGTCAGGGACCGAACTCGGAACCTCACACTCGAAAGTCCAGTGTTCTGTGCTGGCGAAATAGTTCACTGGGATGGTGAAATGCTTTGCCTTGTCTGAGACACAGTTCAAACCCAGCCCCCACCACTCTGAGGGAAGCTTCAGTGCTGTGGTCATTCTCTCTCTCTCTCTCTCTCTCTCTCTCTCTCTCTCTCTCTCTCGCCGGAGCACTACTCAGCTCTGGCTTATGGTGGTGTGGGGGATTGAACCTGGGACTTTGGAACCTCAAGTATGAGAGTCACTTTGCATAACCACTGTGCTATCTACCACCACCCCTGGGGTGTCTCTCTCTCTCTCTCTATGTCTGTCTTTCTTTGCTTCTCTGTCAGGAAGGAAGGCAGGAAGGGAGAGAGAAAGGAAGGAAAATGAAAGAAAGAGGGGGCAGGTGGTGGCGCACCTGGTTAAGCGCACACATTGCAGTGTGCAAGGACGCAGGTTCAAGCCCCTGGTCCCCACTTGCAGGGGGAAAGCTTCACAAGGACTGAAGCAGGGCTGCAGGTGTCTCTCTGTCTCTCTCCCTCTCTGCCTCTCCCTCCTATCTCAATTTCTCTCTGTCTCTATCCAATAATAAATAATTTTAAAAATTAAAAGAGAGAGAGAAGGAAAGACCCAGTGTTTTATCTACTGCGCCACTCCTTAGGCTGTGTGTGTGTGTGTGTGTGTGTGTGTGTGTGTGTGTGTGTGTGTGTGTGTGTGTTTTAAGATCTATGTTTTGTTTTCTTTGCCACCAGGGTCATTGCTCAGGCTTGGTTCCTGCAAGACAAATCCACTAATCCCGGTGGCCATTTTTTTTTCTTTTATTTGATAGGACAGAAAAAAAATTAAGAAGGGAAAGGAGGGAGAGAGAGAGAAAGAGAGACGTGCAACCCTGCTTCACTGGTTATGAAGTTTCCCCCCTGCAGGTGAGGACCGGGGGCTTGAACCCAGGTCCTTGGGCTTGGTAATATGTGTGCTCAGCTGGGTGTATCACCGAGAGAACCAGAGCTTCACTCTAGCACATTTGATGCCAGGGATTAAACTCACGACCCTGTTCTTTTTTTTTTTTTTTCTTTTCCTCCTCCAGGGTTATTGCTGGGCTCGGTGCCTGCACCATGAATCCACCGCTCCTGGAGGCCATTTTTCCCCCCCTTTTGTTACCCTTGTTGTAGCTTCGTTGTGGTTATTATTATTGCCCTTGTTGACGCAATTCGTTGTTGGATAGGACAGAGAGAAATGGAGAGAGGAGGGGAAGACAGAGAGGAGGAGAGAAAGATAGACACCTGCAGACCTGCTTCACCACCTGTGAAGCGACTCCCCTGCAGGTGGGGAGCCGGGGGCTCGAACCGGGATCCTTACGCCGGTCCCTGCGCTTTGCGCCACATGCGCTTAACCCACTGCGCCACCGCCCGACCCCCAGGACCCTGTTCTTGAGAGCCCAAGGCTTAATGGGCTGCACCACCCCCTGGGGTGCAAGGTGTGCTACTGTGAAAGGCTCTGTCACCTGTGCCACCCAGTTACGGCCCTTGTACCTACACCAGCTCACTCAGACTGACAGGGCGCTGCTCTGTAGGCCCTGGCCGGCCCCTCTCCCCAACCAGGCTGAGGACCCCTCGGTGGCCAAGCCTCACCTCCCTCCCTCACCCGCAGTGGTACCCGGAGGTGAGCCACTTCTGCAAGGACGTGCCCATCATGCTCGTGGGTTGCAAGACCGACCTGCGTATGGACAGGTCACAGTTAAACAGGCTTCGGAAGATGCGGCTGGAGCCAGTGACCTACAGCAGGGTAGGGAGCCAGCCCTGGGAGAGGTACTGGGAATGGGGGGCCTCTGGGGGTGGATGGGGGAGGCTGCAGGGACTTTCTTTTATTTTTTTAAATATTTTTAAATATTTATTTATTTGTTGGACAGATACAGCCAGAAATTGAGAGGGAAGGGGGTGATAGACAGGGAGAGAGAGACAGAGAGATACCTGCAGCCCTGCTTCACCACTTGTGAAGCTTTCCCCCTGCAAGGTGGAGACCGGGGACTCAAACCTGGGTCCTTGTGCACTATAACATGTGCGCTCAACCAGGTGCGCCACCACCCAGCCCCAACTGCAGGGACTTTCGACTGAGCTTGGAAGTGGCATAGAAACTCTGCGAGGTTCTGCCACCAGACAGCAAAGCAAGGAGTGTGCATCTGAGAGTCCCACCCAACCACCCGTCTCAGAACAGAGAGTCAAAGCCACGAGAGACCTCTCCCCACCCCAACCCCTTTCTGTTTCATGCCTGGGGCAAGCTGGGGCTGTAACTGCCTTGGGACTGGGAGATAGCTCAGTGGGTAGATTACAGGAGGTCTGGGTTCAAGCCCTGGGGCCACATGGGAATAGCAGGGAGGCTCCACGGGTGGTGAGACAGAGCTGTAGTGTCTTTCCCCTCTTCTCTCTCTCCACCCAAGGCTCATCCTCTCTCTCTGTCTCTCTCTCTCCAACTAACAATAAACAAAAAACTTAAAAGTATTATAATGGTTGGGGGAAACAGCATAATGGTTGTGCAAAAGACTTTCCTGCCTGAGGCTCTGAGGTCTGAGGTTCAACCCCCAGCACCAGCTTATACCAGAGAGCTGAGCAGTGCTCTGGTAAATGATGATGATGATGATGATGATGATGATGATGATGATGATGATGATGATAATAATAATAATAATAATAGCCAGGTGGTGGAGTATCTGGTCGAGCACACACACACATTACAGTGAGGAAGGAACTGGGTTCAAGCCCCCAGACCCCACCTGCAGGTGGGAAGCTTCACAAGCAGTGAAGTGGGGCTGTAGGTGGTACCCTTCTGCCTCTCTACCCCCCCCTTTTTTTTTAACCAGATCCTTGCTCAACTCTGGCTTATGGTGGAGCAGGGGATTGAACCTGGGACCTCAGGCATGAGAGTCTCTTTGCAGAACCATTATGCTATCTCCCCCACCCTCCCACTCCCCTCCATTTTAAAATAAATATTTATTTTTATTCTATTTTAATAAGAGAGATACAGAGAAAGAGATACACCAGAGCCCTGCTCAGCCCTGGCTGATGGTGGTGCTGGGGATTGAACCTGGGACATCAGCACCTCAGGCATGAAAGACTTTTGCAGGGGGAGTCGGGTGGTACACAGCGGGTTAAGCACAGGTGGTGAAAGACTTTTGCAGAACCATTATGCTGTCTCCCTAGCCCTTCCTCTCTCCCTTTCTCTTTTTTTCTTTCTTTTTTTCTTTCCATTCTTTCTCTCTCTCTCTCCCTCTCTTTTTGCCTCCAGGGTTATTGTTGAGGCTCCATGCCTGCACTACCAATCCACTGCTCCTGGAGGCTATTTTTTTTCCCTTTTGTTGCCCTTGTTGTTTATTGTTGCTGCTGTTATTATTTTGTTGTTAGTATTGTTGTTGTTATTGCTGTCATTGTTGTTGGATAGGAAAGCGAGAAATGGGAAGAGGAGGGGAAGACAGAGAGGGGGAGAGAAAGACAGACACCTGCAGACCTGCTTCACCGCCTGTGAAGCGACTCCCCTGCAGGTGGGGAGCCGGGGACTGGAACTGGGATCCTTATGCAGTTTCTCGTTCACGCCATGTGCGCTTAACCCACTGCACCACCGTCCAGCGCCTTTTTTTTTTTACATGCTGGGTGTACTATGAAGAGTTTCCTTTTTTTTTAATTAGGGGGTTAATGCTTTACAGCTGACATTAAATACAACAGTTTGCACATGCATAGCACCTCTCTCCCTTTCTATCTTCCCCTTCCCTCTCAACTTCCTCTGTCTCTATCTAAAATAAAGTAATTGCAAAGAAGAATCGAAAGAGACATTTTAAAGAAGAGCCAAGAACAACAACCATCAGTTTAGTGGGGCTGGCTCACAGCGATGGGTGTACCTGCCTTGCTGTGCATGATACCGGGCTTGAGCCTGCCCCCTCAATATTCTGGGGGACGCTTGTGTCCTGTGGATCTTCCGGGGTCAGGAGAGAGGCTTGTGGGGCAAGGGTGCATGAGCCTCACACAGGCACCTGTCCCACAGGGCCAGGAGATGGCGCGCTCCGTGGGGGCCGTGGCCTACCTGGAGTGCTCGGCGCTGCTGCAGGAGAACGTGCAGGCGGTCTTCCAGCAGGCGGCCAAGGTGGCCCTCAGCAGCCGTGGCCAAAACATCTGGCGCAGAATCACCAGGAGTTTTTGTGTGATCACCTGACAGCTGGGGCTGACTGGACTGCACTGCCAACAGACAGCCCCCCCCAGCCCCAAGCCAGGCCCCCCCACATACACACACACATATCCCGGGGTCCTGGCCTGCCAGCCCCAGGTACCATAACCCTGGAAAAGCCTCCAGCCATCAGTGATGTGGCCTCCAGGCAACCAGCTCTGGAGCTGCCCTGTGCGACCTGCGCCTCCTAGTGGCTACTACAAGAACTGCACCTCCAGGACCAGGCCGGCCCGGTCCCTGCACCTTCCCTGGTGATCGCCATGAGTAAAGTGACATCACCTGTGCCTCGTGTCACGCCTCTTGTTTCGAAAGGACTTTCCTCACCTGAGCCCTGGAATGCAGGCCTCCGCCCCAGGGAGGTGCCCGCTGCCCCCAGCTTTTACTGAGGGAGAACGGGGCGCCTGTGACCCGGGCCCCTGGACACACAGGAGAAAGGATTAGGCTTGTACGAGGGGAGCCGGCTGCGTGCTAGAGCGCAGGGCTTGCAGCCATGAGGTCCCAGGTTTGACCCCCAGCACTGCATGTGATGCTCTGATGCTCTGCTTCTCATTCTCTCTGTAGGTGTGAGTTTGAATAAATAATTCATCCAGTGCCAGTGCTCTCTGATTTGAGTCCAGACACCACACAGGAGCACCATGACGGGGTTGGGGAAGCTCCATGGATGGTGCTGTGCTGTCTCTGCGGTGGTGCACCCATTTAAGTGCCCACATTACCATACAGAAGGATCTGGGTTCAAGTCCCTGTTCCCCACCTGCAGGGCAGAAGCTTCACAACCTAACTGCTGAAGCACTTCTGCAGGTGTCTATCTCCCTCTCCCCTCTCAATTTCTGTCTGTCCTACCTAATAAAAATAGAGGGGAGTCGGGCAGTAGCACAGTGGGCTAAGAGCACATGGTGCAAAGGGCAAGGACCGGCATAAGGGTCCCGGTTCGAGCCCTCAGCTCCCCACCTGCAGGGGAGTCGCTTCACAGGCGGTGAAGCAGGTCTGCAGGTGTCTGTCTTTCTCTCCCCCTCTCTGTCTTCCCCTCCTCTCTCCATTTCTCTCTGTCCTAGCCAACAAGGACATCAATAACAACAATAATAACTACAACAAAAAAACAACAAAGGCAATAAAAGGGAATAAATAAATAAATATAAATTTTTAAAAAATCTATTAACAAATAAATAATAATAAAGCTTAGCAGGCACCTAGCACACAGCGGTGCTCACGAAAAGCTCAGAAACTCAGAGTTGGTGCCATGTGTTGGTTGATGTGAGAAACTCGAGCCCCGGAGGAGGAGCACCTAGCAGGAGACACATGACACAGCCACTGGGGAAGGAGCAGGGACAGACTCCAGCGCGGGGGGGGGGGGGGGGGGGGGGGGGGGGCACCAGGAGCCCGGTGCAGTCTCAGGGTGTGGATTCCACAGCAGGATAAGCTGGAAACTTGAGCCAGCCTTCCCTGTGGTTTAAGATCAAGTTGCTCCCTCCCACCCTCCCTCGTCTGCTCCTTCCTCAAGGTCATCAACAAATGGGTGAAGTGGACGCCCCCACCCGCCGCCCCCAGAAAGAGTCGTGAGGGGTGGGGCAGCCTGGTGGAGGCACCTTAGTGAGCACAAAGCCCTGGGTGTGAGGGCTGGTACCTCATGGGAGCGAGCCCCAGGGGAAGGTCCCTGGACGGCCGGGCAGTGCTGTGGTGTCTCTCCTATCACTCTGTCTTCTTTTTTTTTTAAAAAAAGAATTTATTTATGGGAATTGGGCGGTAGTACAGCGGGTTAAGCGCACATGGCACAAAGCACAAGGATCCTGGTTCGAGCCCCCGGCTCCCCACCTGCAGGGGAGTTGCTTTAAAAGTGGTGAAGCAGGTCTGCAGGTGTCTGTCTTTCTCTCCCCCTCTCTGTCTTCCCCTCCTCTCTCCATTTCTCTCTGTCCTGTCCAACAACAACGACATCAATAACAACAACGATAATAACTACAACAGTAAAACAACAAGGGCAACAAAAGGGAAATTTAAAAAAAGAATTTATTTATTCATGAGAAAGACAGAAAAGAGAAAGAACCAGACATCACCCTGGTACATGTGCTGCCGGGGATTGAACTCAGGACCTCATGCTTGAGAGTCCAGTGCCTTAGCCATAGCGCCACCTCCCAGACCACCTGTCTCTGTCTTCCTTCCCCCAATCTCCCACATTTTTTTTTAACCAGAGCACTGCTCAGCTCTGGCTTATGGTGATGTGGGGGACTGAACCTGGGATTTTGGAGCCTCAGGTATGAGAGTCTCTTTTGCATAACCATTATGCTATCTACCTTCCACCCAACTCCCACTTTTTTTTTAATACTTATGTATTTATTCCCTTTTGTTGCCCTTGTTTTATTGTTGTAGTTATTATTATTGTTGTTGGTATTGATGTCGTCATTGTTGGATAGGACAGAAATGGAGAGAGGAGGGGAAGACAGAGGGGGAGAGAAAGACAGACACCTGCAGACCTGCTTCACCGCCTATGAAGCGACTCCCCTGCAGGTGGGGAGCTGGAGGCTCGAACTGGGATCCTTGCGCCAGTCCTTGCGCTTTGTGCCACCTGCACTTAACCCACTGTGCTACCACCAGACTCCCCCAACTCCCACTTTTTAAAAGTTTTGTTGTTTTTTTTTAATTTGATAAGTCAGAAAGAGAAGAAAGGAGATAGACAAATGAGACATAGCAAGGCCAGGCGGTGGTGCCCTTGGTTGAACGCTCACATTCCAGCGCACAAGGCCCTGGGTTCAGGCCCCTGGTCCCCACCTGCAGGAGAGAAGCTTCATGAGTGGTGCTTCATGAGTGGTGAAGCAGGGCTGCGTGTCTGTCTCTTTCCCTTTCTATATCCCCCTTCAATTTCTGTCTCTATACAATAATAAATAATTTTTTTTTTGCCTCCAGGGATATTGCTGAGGCTCAGTGCCTGCGCTATGAACCTACTGCTCCTATGCTCTTTTTTTTTTTTTTTTGATAGGACAGAAATTGAGAGAGGGGGGTCGGGTGGTGGTGCATCTGGTTAAGCGCATGTATTACAATGCGCAAGGACCGGGGTTCGAGCCCCCGGTACCCACCTCAAAGGGGAAAGCTTTACAAGTGGTGAAGCAGGGCTGCAGGTGTCTCTCTGTCTCTCTCCCTCTCTATCACCCACTTCCCTCTTGATTTCTGGCTGTATCTATCCAATAAATAAAGATAATAAAAAAATAATTTAAAAAAGAAATTGAGAGAGGAAGAGAAGATAGAGAGGAAGAGAGAAAGACAGACACCTGCAGATCTGCTTCACCACTTGTGAAGCGATTCCCCTGCAGGTGGGGAGCCGGGGCTCGAACTGGGATCCTTGTGCTTCACACGGTGTTCACTTACCTGGTGCGTGCCACCCGGCCCCCTAGTAAATAAAAGATTAAAAATAATAATAATAAATCAAGAAAGAAAGAAAAGGAAAGGGGAGAATGTGCCCCAAAGTGTGTTCAACTGAGTACACTACTACCCAGCTCCCGGATGTGCCCAAAAGTGAAGCCCTGGGTTCCAGCGGCCACAGATCCAGGGAGGCCCCGCTTCTGCCAGGTGTGGGCTCCCAGCTGGTTGTGGGGCTACTTCCTGGCAAAGAACTTGGGGGTCTGCTCAGAGCACCCCAGCTGGGTTACAGGATCGGGTGCAGGAGCAGTGTAAGCTGCTCAGGAATGGGGAACCAACCGGTCTGCTGACCTAGATTTCCAGGCTCCGCCCCCAAGCTCAGAATGTCTCTCCCCTCCCCTCCTCCACCCCTGCCTCCTCCCAGGTGTTTGGCTCTGGTTCCCTGCAAGCTGACTTATTATTATTATTATTATTATTAGAATTTATTTATTTATTTGTTTATTTATTTATTTATTCATGAGAAAGATAGGAGGAGAGAAAGAACCAGCCACCACTCAGGTACATGTGCTGCCAGGGATCAAACTCCTCATGGTTGAGAATCCAGTGCTTTATCCACTGCGCCACCTGCTGGACCCACTGCAAGCTGTTATTATTATAATAAAGGAGAGATAGGCAGGGGAGACAGTATAATGGTTCTGCAAAAAGACTCTCCAGCCTGAGTCCCAAGTTCAATCCGCAGCACCATCAGCCAGAGCAAGGCTCTGATGTCTGTCTGTCTGTCTCTCTCTCTTTTTTGACAGGACATAATGACATTAGGAGGGGGAGATAGAAGGGGGCCAGGAGGTGGCGCACCTGGTTAAGTGCACACACTACAGTACACAAGGACCTGGTTCAAGCCCCTGGTCCCCACCTGCAGGGGGGAAGCTTCACAAGTGGTGAAGCAGGGCTGCAGGTGTCTCTCTGTCTCTCTGTCTCTCCTCTCAATTTCTCTGTCTCTATCCAATAATAAATATTTTAAAAAGTTTTTAAAAGAGGGGGAGATAGGGAGGGGAAGAGAAAGAGAGACACCGGCAGACCTGCTTCACCACTTGTGAAGTGTCTCCTCTGCAGGTGGGGAGTCGGGGCCTCACACCCAGGTCCTTAAACATGGTGATGGGTGAGCTTAACCGAGTTTACCATCTCCCAGCACCCTCTCTCATTGACAAGTTGTTTTTTTGTTCTTTATATTACTTGTTTGTTTGTTTGTTTTCTTGTTTCCTTTCTCACTGAAATAAAATATTAAAACAAACAAACAGACAAAGCCATGCGACCTTACTTTGTGCTTGGCCCTCTCCCTTCCCTGCCTGGGTGGCTGAAACTCTGTGCTGCCTCTGGTCCCTGGTTGCCAGGCCGCCTCTGCCCTCCCCAGCACCATCAGCATTCTGAGGAAAATAAAAATTAGTATTTAGAGGTCTATTTAATAAAAGAGATATGCACACAGAGAGAGACAAGGCAGAGACAGATAGAAAGGCCAGAGCACTGCTCAGCTCTGGCTTCTGCTGGTGCTTGGGATTGAACCTCGGACCTCAGAGCCTCAGAGCCTCAGGCAAGAAAGCCTCTTGTAGAACCACTATGCTGTCTCCCCAGCCCTAGCAACATTGTTTTTGAGTAACTAGGAGACACAATTTGAAGCACAGGGTACCTTCCCTCTCTCTTGGAAAACATCCCTATATTCACTTGGTGGGAGACCAGCACAGGGCTCAGCTCTGGCACAAGAAGGTGGTGGCTGGGCTAGAACCCGGAGCGCATGTCTGCAGGCTGCACCCTCTGCCCAACCTCCACATACAAGGGACCTCATAGCGGTGTGTCCTCACCTGGGCACCCCCTGCCTCATTCTCAGGACTGTAGAACAGCTGGGGGGACTGGGAGGTGGCACTGGGGTGGCTGGGAGGCGTGCAGACACCACAAACAAGCCAGCACAGGTCAAGGTGCAGCCCCTGCCCGTACCCGGTGAGGGCCGGCAGACGCCCTGAAACACTTCACCCGACCCCCACTCAGCCAGGTGTCACGGTGCCTGCTGGCTGGGGCTATGGTTCCTTCTCTGCCCCCTAAAGACCGCCTTTCACCCCAACTCCCCACAGCACACCCCACACCCCCCAGGCCAGAGGAGGGTGTGAGCACCACACTGGAAACCGCCATTTCTCCACACCCCTCTGTCTGCCTGCTGGCAGTGGGGTCCCCAGGTCCTCTCCAAGGGCCACTCCCTGGCACCCTGAGGAGGGAGGGTGGAGCCACTCTGAATCACCAAGCCTCAGTCTCCCTCTGCCTCTGCTGGGAGAGCAAGCTCGCTGTGTGGGGAGGGGACCAAGCTGCTGGTCACCCACCAGTGGCCTTGCTCTGAGGGTGTGTCCCTGGTCCCCAGGAAGTCACTGACCAGGGAGCGAGTCAGAGTCAGTGGCAGGCTGACAGAGACACCTCCAAACAGTGGGAGAGCTGACTGCCAGTCCTCAAATTCCAGGGCTGGCAGTGGGGCCAGGGCCCAGGACTTGCACACCTGAGGCCCCAGGCTTGATCCTGCGTGTGCCTGAGTGATGCTCAGAGCTGTCGTGCTCCTGCCTTCCCCCTACATACACGCTGTTGTGAAATGAATAGCGTGAATCTTTAAAAACACAGCGGCCGGGTGGTGAGCGCACATGTTACGATGAAGAAGGACCCAGGTTCGAGCCCCCAGTCCCCACCTGCAAGGGGAAAGCTTTGTGAATAGTGAAGCAGGGCTGCAGGTGTCTCTTTGTCTCTATCCCCCTCTATTGCCTCATCCCTCTCAATTTCTGTCTGTCCCTGTCCAATGAATAAATAAAAATTATATATATAGTGGTCCGGGAGATGGCGCAGTGCAAAGACACTGGACTCTCAAGCATGAGGTCCTGAGTTCCATCCCCGGCAGCACATATACCAGAGGGATGTCTGGTTCTTTCTGTATCTTCTCCTATCTTTCTCATTAATAAATAAATAAAATCTTTTTAAAAAAAGATTATGGGGGAGTCGGGCAGTAGCGCAGTGGGTTAAGCGCACGTGGTGCAAAGTGCAAGGACCAGCATAAGCATCCTGGTTCGAGCCCCCATTAAAGATTGACTTACGATGCAAAGCACAAGGACTGGCGTAAGGATCCCGGTTCCAGCCCCCGGCTCCCCACCTGCAGGGGAGTCGCTTCACAGGCGGTGAAGCAGGTCTGAAGGTGTCTGTCTTTCTCTCCCCCTCTCTGTCTCCCCTCCTCTCTCCATTTCTCTCTGTCCTATCCAACAACAACGACAACAATAAAACTACAACAGTATAATAACAAGGGCAACAAAAGGGAATAAATAAATAAATAATGAAAAAATATTTTAAAAGATTATAACACACACACACACACATCAGACTGGGAAATGGCTCCCCAGCAAAGTGTACACTTGACCGCACACAAGGACCCTGGTCTGAGTCCCCTGCAACCACATGGAAGCAGCAGGCAAAGCCACAGGGCTCTCTCTGTTTCTCAGCCTCTATTTGGAGGGGACAGGGAGACCACTACTGGCCTGAACTCCCAGTAAAGCTCTCATGGCTGTAACAAAAAAATTTAATATTTTTCATTTATTTATTTATTATTGGATAGAAGCAGAGAGAAATTGAAAGTGGAGGGGGAGGGAGAGAGACAGAGACAGACACACCTGCAGCCCTGTTTCACCACCCATGAAGCTTCCCCCCTGCAGGTGGGGACCAGGGGCTTGAACCCAGGTCTTCGCACATTGTAATATGTGTGCTTAACCAGATGTGCTTCCACCTGCCCCCCGCAAAAAAAAAATTTAATAGGGTCAGATTGTGGTGGTCCAAAGATAGCTCACCAAGTAGGGTATGCACCTTACCATGCACAAAGCCTCAGGCTGAAACACGGACACTGCCTGAGGACACCGCAGCACCAGGGGAAGCGCCACACACAAGGTGGAGCAGTGCAGAGACGTCTCTCACTTTCTTTGCTTCTTTCTGTGCCTATCTATGTGCAATAAAAGAAATGACACTGATTAGCCAGGGAGCAGTGGAATCTGAGGCGCCCAAAGCCCGCACCATGAGTAAGTAACTAAATAAATAGGTTGCTGTGGAAAGTAGAAACCTATCCTGGATTCTGTCATTTACCACCACTGTGACCCTGGAGCTCTCTCTCCGTGCCTCAGTTTCTCCCTGTGTGCAGAGGAGTGGAAGGAGGACTTTTCCTGAGGACTGGGAGGCTGCTGGCCACTCACTGCCTCCAAGGCCCACTAGCGTAAAGGGGGGAGGAGTTACTGGGCACTGGGGGGGGCATTGGGTGGGGGGACATTGCTGTGGGTCCCAGAGGAGGGACAGGGAGGCCACACCGGCTGGTAGGAGCTCTGAGCCAGGCAGGGATCCCTGATTCCTCCAGGGCTCAGCACAGAGCCCCAGAATCCAGACAGACAGACCAGCTGGGTGAGGAAATCTGTCTGGGGGCGGGGAGCAGGGTGTGGTCCTCCCAGACAGCTCAGACCTGGAAACCCAGCTTCACCGCCCAGCCCACTCCTGTCCCTGGGAAAGACCAAAACACAATGGGGGGTGGGGGCTGGAGGGGGCTGGAGGGGGCAGGGTACCTCCCAAGGAAGGAAAGCCAGTGAGGGCGGGCGGGGCAGGGGCTCAGTGGTGGACTAGCTGTATGGCTGAGGCCCTGGGTTCAATTCTGGCAGCAAATGTACCAGAACAGTGCTTGGATCTCTCTCACTGAAATTGGAACAAAAGGGGCTGGGAGTGGGGGGCTGGGAGACAGCCCACTGGGTAGGGGGCGTGCAAAGCACAAGAACTGGTGTAAGGATCCCAGTTCCAGCCCCCAGCCCCCAGCTCCCCATACACATCACACACACACACCACACACACACACACATACATACGCACACACACAGAGACACACACACCACACACACACACACACATACATACGCACACACACAGACACACACGCAGAGACACACACACATACATTCACATACATACATATGCACAGACACACACACACACAGAGACACACACACATACACACAGAGACACCTCCCAGCAGGGAGAGCGACTGCCCTGGACTGCCGGGACCTGGACCAGCAGAGGTGTGAAGGGAAGGATTGGTGTGTAAAGGAACATTCCCTGCTTGGGTGGGGAAAGGGGCAAGGGTACATAATGAGGGGGAGGCGGGAGGCATGACCCACCAAACAGAGGGGCTATTTGGCATTGTATAGTCCTCAAGGCAACAGTCTGTAAAGTCTATGAATTACTCAGGATCAGTCTATGAAAAACCAGCAGCGTGAAGGAAAATAAGCTGCTTCAAAATTGTGTAAAATGTATATAGGGTATGTCAGAAAGTCCGATACAAGTCTCAGTCCGAAGTAGATGGCTAGGGGAAGAATTGGCAGGGGATGCAATGCTGCATGAGGGAGGTCAGCCGCTGGAATGTTGCTTTTCTGTAGATAGCCAGCTGGAACTGCCAACACGTGACAAGCAGGTCAGAAGCAGGCATGAAGAAAGTTCTGTCCTTGGAGTCTGTGTATCAGGGTCTTCAGATTGCTTTGAGTGACATCTAGGGTTTCGGGGGGTGTACCACGGTAGTCGTGCCATCTAGTGGGTGACGTCAGGGTGTGCAGGGGTTCAGATGGTTTTTCCGGGATTCCTGTGAAAGAAACACAAACAATCTGCTTCTCGTGGTTAATTTGAACTTGTAACAAGTTATAGGTTTGTTATAGTTGATACCTCGATGATTATAATTGGTTTAGAATCTCTTTATGATTTTATTAAAAGGTCATCTAATGTGACCTCCTGTAGCAGCCTCTACCGCAGGATCTTGAGACCAATTTTAGCTAAAATATGTATTTTAAACAGACTCAAATTGCTTAGAGAGTTAACGCATATTCGTGACAATGATTTTAACGTTTACAGTGCCAGATTGATGCCAGATCTGTTGTGGATTAATTTCCACAAGATAGTTTACAGGGCGCCTTTGGGGGCCCTTCAAAGGTGTCCTGTATATAAAATTTATATAGTTTAGTTTTGGGAATGAGTAGTCACGTTGAACATTTAGACTTTCACCTAAATAGTAAGTTACCTTAACAAATTAATTTTTACCTTGTCTGGTAAAAGTGTAGCTGTAGGGTTGTCTCTCTTCCTATCTTCTCCAGCCTATCTCCTGCAGCCCTGAGGAGCTCCGAGCCACAGAGAGCCCAATCTAAGAAGCTGGGGAGCTTCAACATGTGAACTCAACTCACTCAGACACGTTGACTTACAGCCCAGGTGGTGGCCTTGGAGCCTCAAGCTCAAGGATCTGAGTTCGACCCTTGGCTGTTCTTACCTCAGAGTGATGCTCCGGTGTGCATGCGCTCTCTCTCTCTCTCTAATAAAATTAAGAAATCTTCCCCTTTTTTTAAACATGTGCATTCAACCAAGTGTACCACCACCTGGCCCCTTTCTTTCGTTTTTTTATTGCTTATCTTTTTTTTAATTTTTAATATTTATTTATTTTCCCTTCTGTTGCCTTTATTGTTTGTTGTTGTAGTTATTATTGCTGTCATTATTGTTGAATAGGACAGAGAGAGATGGAGAGAGGAGGGGAAGACAGAGTGGGGGAGAGACCTGCTTCACTCTGCTTCACTGCTTGTGAAGCAACTTCCCTGCAGGTAGAGAGCCAGGGGCACAAACAGGGATCCTTATGCCGATCCTTGGGCTTTGCACCACGTGTGCTTAACCAGCTGTGCTACCGCCCAACTCCCTCTTTCTTTTTTTTTTTTTTTAACCAGAACACTGGTTAAAAAAAGTGGCTCGCTTCATTCCTGTCCACATCTTGGAATCTGAGTCTGTGCCCAAAGTTTGGCGTCGAAGGTAATAGCGGTTTTGAAACCAAAGAAAGACCCAACACTGGCCGCCAGCTATAGACCCATTTCTCTCCTCTCCGTGTGCTACAGACTCCTTGAGAGGCTGCTTCTGTCACGTATTTCTCATCTTACAGAGAAATTCCTATCACCCGCCCAAGCTGGTTTCCGCCCAGGAAGATCTACCTGCGAACAAGCCCTGGTCCTCTCAACTTACACTGAAAATGGATTCCAGAAGAATTTAAAGACGGGTGCTGTCTTTGTTGATCTCACAGCAGCCTATGACACGGTCTGGCACCGTGGTCTCCTAGTCAAGATCTCAAGATGCCTGCCTCCATGGGTGGCCAACACTATATCGTTTCTTCTCCAAAACAGAAGATTCCGGGTGCATCTGGGTGACAAGTCTAGCAGATGGAGACTTGTCTCAAGTGGCCTCCCCCAGGGCTCTGTTCTGGCTCCTACGCTATTTAATATTTACATCAATGACCTCCCAGAAACTTCTTCAAGGAAGTTCATCTACGCCAATGACATCTGCTGTGCAACTCAGGCATCCAAGTTCGACATCCTCGAGGAAACACTCACGAAAGACATGTCTCTGATATCTGATTACTGTAAAAAATGGCGACTAATCCCTAGCACTGCAAAACCAGTATCATCTGTTTTCCATCTACACCATGCCTCGACCTCGTGTGAGCTTAATGTGCAGCTTGGCGATACGAGAATCCGGCATGAAGCCCAGCCAGTCTATCTTGATGTTACTCTCGATTGCACTCTGTCATTTCACAAACATCTCATAAAAACTGCAGCAAAGGTGGGCGCGAGGAATAACATCATTGCAAGACTGGCCAGCTCCTCATGGGGCGCGAGCGCTTCCACACTACGATCATCCTCTCTGGTATTATGCTATTCCACTGCAGAATACTGTGCCCCAGTATGGTTCCGTAGCCCCCATGTCCACTTGGTCGATTCCAAATTATATTCCTCCATGAGGATAATTTCTGGAACCATCCGTTCCACCCCGGTTCTATGGCTGCCAGTTCTTAGCAACATCGCCCCGCCAGATATTTGTTGAGATGAGGCATCATCTAAGTTCATTTCCCACATCTACGCTCGACCGGACCTGCCAATATACGCGGATATCTTCGCCCACCCTGTCCAACGCTTGACGTCTCGTCACCCAATCTGGTCCCCTACGCCTACACTGAACTTCTCTGTTCCAGACTCTTGGAAACAGAGTTGGCAGTCAGCTGAGGTCAAGAACAAACACCTCATCACAGACCCCTGCAAGCGTCCACCCGGCTTTGACCTAGCACGTTATGACTGGGCCCTCCTCCATCGCTATCGAACAGGCCATGGCCGGTGCGCTGCTATGTTCCATCGCTGGGGAGCCAGAGACGACCCGAACTGCCCCTGCGGCTCCAGACAGACTATGACCCACATAGTCAACGACTGCCACCTCTCCAGATTCAAAGGAGGTCTCGAAACTTTACATCAGGCTCAACCTGACGCTGTTGACTGGCTATGAAAGAAGGGCAAACGCTAGAAGAAGAAGACCAGAACACTGCTCAGCTCAGGTTTACAAAGATGCTGGGGATTGAACCTGGGGCCTTGAAGCCTCAGGCATGAAAGTCTTTTGTACAATTACCAGGAATTATTTTTTTTTACCAGAGCCCTGCTCTGCTCTGCTCTGGTTTATGATGGTGCAGAAGACTGAACCTGGGACTTCAGAGCCTCAGGCACAGACTCTTTACAGAACTATCATGCTACCTCCCCCACCCTCCTTATCTATTTCTTGAGAGAGGAAGAGGCTGCACATGGTTCCAGCAAACCAGCCAGTCCGGGATGGGAGCTTATGCGTGTAAACCCCAAGCTGTGCCCCCAGTGGGCAGAGCAGCCTCCCCTGCCCCACAGGTCTGACCCCACCATTGGGGTCTCTAAGAGCACCTTGAGAATTTAGAGAGGTCAGAGGTCATGTGGGTGGGAGCACAGGGTGGGGGTGGGAAGTGGAGTGGCAGGAGTCCCTGGTTGTTCAGGGCAGCCCAGGGCCAGCCCCAGGGCAGCTGGCCGGGTGTGTGTGTGTGTGTGTGGGTGGGGGGTGTACAGCCTGTTGGGGGCAGCTCCTGTCTCCCAGCACTGAGGTCTTGCTGGGCTGTTTGGAGCTCACCCCCGCCCTCCCCCCACCCAGACTCTGGAGGGGTCAATCTGTGCTGAAAACCTCACTTCCTGCTCCTAATAGGCTAGACAAGTGTGGTGCTCTTTTAAAAATATGCGAATTCAGGGCCCAGCTTGTGGTGCACCTGGCTGAGTGCACATGGACCTTCAGAGAGAGAGCTTCCGGAGTGCTTCTTCTTCTAGCGTTTGCCCTTCTTCCGTAGCCAGTCAACAGCGTCAGGTTGAGCCTGATGTCTGCTTGTTGCTGGCTTTGAATGTGACTGGGATCCATGTGGATTCAGTCGGTTAGGAAGGATCGTCAGTTTCCCCAATAAATGGGTACTCACGGGATGCACCACGAGAAGGTCGATCCAGTGCATCCCAGAAGGTCGATCCAATGCATCCCTAGTGCTGAGGCAGTGCCACAGGTCTCTCCCTCTCTCCTCACTCCCCTTTCGATCTCTCTGTCTCTACAAAAATAAATGCATATAAAAATAGGCTCATTTGGGCTGAAGAAACAGCATAATGGTTCTGTAAAGGACTTCTTGCCTGAGACTGAAGTCCCAGGTTCAATCCCCAGCACCACCATCAGCCCAAGCTGAGCAGGGCTCTGGACTGACTCTCTCTCTCTCTCTCTCTCTAGTCAAAATGAAATTTAAATATGTTTATTCTAGGAGTGGGGATAGAGTATAGAAGTAAAGACCTTTATGCCCAACGCCCTGCCCTCAAAGTCCCAGGTTCAATCCCCAGTACCACCACAAGCCAGATTAGAGGTCTTTTCCCTTTTTCTTTCTCTTTCATTAAATACACAAAATTATAAACTGAGACATGCTCTAGTAAAAATACATGCATACATACAAGGGTATATGTCATTTTTGCCTTTGTCTGTTCATTTTTCTTTCTTTCTTTTTCTTTTTCTTTTTTTTTTTTTTACCAGAGCACTGCTCAGCTCTGGCTTATGGTGGTGTAGGGGATTGAACCTGGGACTTTGGAGCCTCAGACATGAAAGTCTGTTTGCATAACCATTATGCTATCTCCCCCTGCCCTTGTCTGTTCATTTTTGAGTGACTGAGGGATCACTGCTTCTCTTCAACCTCTGGAGCCTCGGCAGGCAAGGCTTACACTCCACCTGCTGAGCCGCCGGGTCCCCAAAGTGGGCAGGCTTTGCAGGTACAAGTACAGGACTCCCCACTGCCCAGGGCTCACAGCCAGGATCGGCTGTCACCACAGCACCACTGTCATGAACTCTCCCCAGGAGCCAGACTCCCAAGTCCCCTCTCTCAGCAGGAAGTGCTGGGGGGGAGGGGGGAGAGGGGCAGGCTTACCCAGTGAGAAAAAGAGGCAGGCTTGAAGGGGAGAGAAAGTGAAGAATATCTCTTCTATAGTCAACCATATATATTAGAGGCAGAGAGATGGAGGGAGGGAGAGAGAGGGAGGGAGGGGGAGGGGGAGAGAGAGAAAGAGAGACCATGGCTTCCTTCAATGCACTGGGGACTGGACTCAAACCTGCCAAACCAGTGCACTATGCAAGTGAGCTTGTCACCAGCCCCTAGAGAGAACCTTCGGGCACTCACCTCTGAGGTCCTCCTCAGAGCCATCCCCCCACTGATCAGAAGAACACCCCCGCCCCGCCCCCAGATACAGGCCTTGGCTCAACTGCCAGCTCCTCAGGTGCTCCTGCCTGGGCATTCCTGCTCGACCATGGCACCACCATGGCACCACAGGGACCAGATTCATTCCCTTTTGTTGCCCTTATTGTTTTAGTTATTATTGTTGTTGTTGCTGGGCAGGACAGAGACATGGAGAGAGGAGGGGAAGACAGAGAGGGGAGAGAAAGACAGACACCTGCAGACAAGCATCTCCCCTGCAGGTGGGGAGCCTTAAACCGGGATCCTTGCTTTGTGCCTCCTGTGCTTAACACTATCCAGCTGCGGGTTTATGAGAAAGACTCCCCCCTCTTCATTCTTAAGTAATGAAGAATAGAAATACTTTTGTTTAAAAAAAAAGAGATTCTCTACAAAGGACCTGACAAATCCCCCTTGAAACTACCAAGGTCAGGCTGGGGAGACAGCATCACGGTGGTTCAAAGACACTGTCCTGACTGAGACTCTGAGGTCCCAGGTTGGATCCCTAGCATCACCACCAGACACACACACACACACACACACATGCACACGCACGCACACGCACACTCACACACATGTGCGTGTGCACACACACGCACACACATTCACACACAGACACACACATGCGCACACACACGTGCACACACACGCGCACACACACACGCACACAGAGACACACGCGCGCACACACGTGCACACAAAGACACACATGCGCACACACAGACACACACATGCACACACTCACACACACGCACACGCGCATGCGCACGCACACGCACACACACACACCTGCCAAGCTCATCAAGAAACAAGTAGTATCCAAGAAAGGCAGAGCAGGGATGCGAGGAGCTGGGTCAGGACGGGTGCTTCCAAGTGGTGTGGCGTCCGGGCTGGGCAGGGACACCTCTTCTGGAGGAGCCTCCAGACTGGGCCCCGTGGATGCCTCCTTGGACTCTCTCTGGTACCAGAACACTGCTCAGTTCTGGCTTATGTAGTGCTGGGGACTGAACCTCAGAGACTCAGACTTGAGAATCTTTTTGCAGAACCATTATGCTGTCTCTCAAACCTGAGGCCCCAGAGAAGCTCTAGTTCTCCCTCCTCCTTCCTCTCTCATAAATCAGTAAACAAAAGGTTAGTAAAGACTTGGACCCACTCCCACCCCACCGCAGCTACCCTGCTGAGGTCCCAGGGACTGTGTGACCCTCCATCCCTCCACTGGTAGACACCTTCTTGTAAGCTACAAGTTCTGAGTTCAGTTCTGAGGCTGAAACCCCAAAGAGCCAGGAAGGACCCCTGGGGTTTAAACCACCAGACTCTGACCCAGCGGACCCCAGAAATGTCAACAGCTCCAGACAGCTCCAACAGCTTCCGCCTCTCTCTGAGCCCTGCTCTGAGTCCGGCGCGACTGAGCCGAGCTCACTTTCAGGTCAGATCTAAGCACGTGCTGTCCTGGGCAGTCCACTGGGTGAGGGGTGGGCAGGGGGATTTGTCAGCCCAGGCTCACAGGACCCTGGTGGGTGATCACCTATTCTTGGAGTCCCCAAGTGGGGGTTGGGAAGTAGAACTGAGGACTAAATGGGGGAGGGCGGCCCCCAGCAGCTGGGCTGAGGGTGGAACCTGGAGCCTCGAGCCCAGAAGGAAAGTGCAGGTGGGCTGGGCCCATGGGCCTGCAGCCCCCACCCCCAGCACAGCTGCAGGCACCAGCCTGCACACGCCTGCCCCCCTCTAACCCAGAGTGGCCAGCTTCTGCCCAGGCCAGCCATCTAGGCATGATGGAGGAGAGGCTTAAGAGGAGGCACCTGGGATGGGCAGTGGCACACCCAGTTTAACATTCATAGTATTATACTAGGACCCAGGTTCGAGCCCCTGCCACCTTCCCAAGGAGTGATGCACACTTCCCAAGCACACTTCCCAAGCAGTGATGCAGGTCTGTGGGTGTCTTATCTTTCTCTCTCCTTCTCTATTCCCCCCTCAATTTCTTTCTATCTTATTGAATAAAATGAAAGGAAAATATGGCTGCCAGGAACAGTGCATTCATAGAGGCGGCACTAAGCCTCAGCGATAACCCTGGAAGCAAATAAATAAATAAGAATAAAAGGGCACCTCACAGCTAGGGAGGTAGGTGGTGGTGTAGTGGTCGGCGCAAAGAGCACTGGGCATACAGGCATGAGGCTCCCCAGCATATGTCTGCCAGAGTGATGCTCTACTTCTCTCTCTCTCCCTCTCTCACAAAAAGAGGAAGCGGGGACCAGGCAGTGGCACACCTAGTTGAGCACACTGGTTTTATAATGTGCAAGGTGCCAGGTTCAAGCCCCTGGTCCCCACCTGCAGATGGAAGCTTCACAAACAGTGAAGTAGGGCTGAAGGTGTCTCTCTGTCTCTCTCCCTCTCTATCTCCCCCCCAATTTCCAATAAATATATAAATTAAAATAAATGTTTTTTTTTTTTAAATGAGGGGCCAGGACTGGGGAGACAGCATCATGGTTCTGCAAAAAACTTTCATGCCTGAGGCAGTGAGGTTCCAGATTCAATCCCCAGCACCACCATCAGCCAGAGCTGAGCAGGGCTCTGGGCTCTCTCTGTGTATCTATCTATATCTCTCTGTCATTAAAAATAAATAAAAATGTTTTTTAAGATTTTATTTATTTATTTATTTATTTATTATTGAGAAAGATAGGTGGAAAGAGAGAAAGAACCAGGCATCACTCTAGTACATGAGTTGTCGGGGCTTGACCTCGGGACCTCATGCTCGAGAATATAATGCTTATCCACTGTGCCACCTCCTAGACCACAATAAAAATATATTTTTTTAAATGAGGGGGCTGGAAAGATAGCATAATGGTTCTGCAAAAGACTTTCATGCCTGAAGCTTGGAGGTCCCAAGTTCAATCCTCAGCACCACCATCAGCCAGAGCTGAGAAGTGCTATGGTGTGATCATATATATATATATATATATATATATATATATATATACATATACATATACATATACATATATATATATATATATATATAGAGAGAGAGAGAGAGAGAGAGAGAGAGAGAAACTTAGCTCCTGCCTGGGGTCCTCTCTCTCTCTCTCCAGTGAGACTGAACACAGCTGCCCCCTCCCTGCCCACCTGCAGGTGGGGAGCCACAGCCTCTTAGCAGGGATCCCTGCCCCCTCAGAGCCCAGAGCATCTGCAAGACACAAGGCCTCCTCAAAGGGGACCACAGTCTTAGGACTTGTCACCGGTCTGAGTGCCCAGCCTGGCAGGTCCTTGGAGTCTCTTGGGATGTGATAGAGGAAGGTCAGAGGTCGCCAGCCCAAAACTCATGCACAAGTTCAGGTTAAGCTTAGCACACGTCTGTAGAGTTGCAGGCTGCTGCCGGACTATGAAGTGAGAGGTGGGTTTGGAGGGGCAGACTCAGTGGACACCAGAGCACAGATGGAGCCGGGGACATGGTGAGGACAGGGGTGCCAAGCTGTGACAAGGCAGGGTGGGAGGGGACAGGCATGTCACAGTGCCCACATGAAAGACAGGAGGAGCTCCAAGTAGGAGCACTGGTTACAGAGAGCCCCTTTCTGTCAGCTGGGGACAGCAGAAGGGGCTCAGATGGGGTGGGGGAAGGGCATCAGCGTGAGATGGGGGCGAGGCTCCTTCCTGGGAGAGGCAGGCACTGCTTCCCACACCCTCACTCCCAGGAGTCCTACCTCCTGCTGCCTGGCATCCCCTCCTCCAGCCCCTGCCCCCCCAAAGGTGCTGCCTTCTCCAGCCCAAACTGTCTTTCTGTCCCCAGAAACCTCCAGTCAGTATCTGACATATGGGGGGATAAAGTTCTGGGCAGCCTGCCACACATGCACAGGAGCTTGGGGGTGCTGTCGGTCCCCAGCACACCTGCACAGAAACTGGGCTGCTCTCTGTTCCTGCCACACATGCACAGGAGTCAGAGTCTCCCTGTCCCTGGTGTCTGAGGGATGAGACCTACTGTTTTCTGTGGTGGAGAGGTGAAGAGAGAAGAGGAGAGGAGAGGAGAGGAGAGGAGAGGAGAGGAGAGGAGAGGGGAGGGGAGGGGAGGGGAGGGTGTGGGAAAGGGGAGGGGAGGGAGGGGTGAGGGAAAGGGAAAAGGGGAGGGTGAGGGGAAGGGGAGGGTGAGGGAAAGGGGAGGGGAGGGAGAGGCAGAGGGAGAAGAGGGAGGAAGGCAGAGGGAGAAGAGGGGAGAGGGAGAGGAGGGAGAGGAGTGAGGAGAGGGAGGGAGAGGGAGAGGAGGGAGATGGGGGAGGGAGAGGAGAGGGTAAGGGAGAGGGAGAGGAAGAGGGAGAGGGAGAGGGAGAGGGAGAGGAGGTGAGGGAGAGGGAGAGGGAGAGGGAGAGTGAGAGGGAGAGGGAGAGGGAGAGGAGAGGGAGGGAGGAGAGGGAGAGGGAGGAGGGTGGCGAGAGGGAGAGGGAGAGGGAGAGGGAGAGGGAGAGGGAGAGGGAGAGGGAGAGGGAGAGGGAGGAGAGGAGAGGGTGAGGAGAGGGAGGGTGAGGAGAGGGAGGAGTGGAGAGGGGGGGAGGATATAGGGGAGCACTGCGGAATGGCCTGAGAACTGGAAGACCAGGTTTGGTTGGAGGAAGCCAGGTGACTCTGTGTCCTGCTGGCTGAACAGGAACCAGCCTTGTGTCCCACAGGTCCCAAGGTCATCTGCTGGAGAGGCAAAGTAAGTCACAGGTCACCCTGGAAGAGGAGGGAAGCATCCTCTCTGTGAAGGTGTGAGAGGCAGGGCGGGGTCAGGTAAGGGAGACAGTGTGCAGGAAGACTCCCATGCCGAGGTGGCCAAAGTTCAATCCCCAGCACCATCAAAAGCCAGAGCTGTGGTCCAGGAGACGGCGTAGTGACTAAAGCATTGAACCCTCAAGCATGAGGTCCTGAGTTCAATCCCTGGCAGCACATGTACTAGAGTGATGTCCAGTTATTTCTCTCTCTCCTATATTTCTCATGAATAAATAAATAAAATCTTTAAAGAATAAAATAAAAGCCAGAGCTGAGTAGTGCTCTGGGGAAAACAGACAAACATTATTATTTTTTAAAAATATTTATTTATTTATTCCCTTTTGGTGCCCTTGTTGTAGTTATTGTTGTTATTGATGTCATCATTGTTGGATAGGACAGAAAGAAATGGAGAGAGGAGGGGAAGACAGAGAGGGGGAGAGAAAGACAGACACCTGCAGACCTGCTTCACCGCTTGTGAAGCGACTCCCCTGCAGGTGGGGAGCCGGAGATCCTTACACGGGTCCTTGTGCTTTGCGCCACGTGCACTTAACCCGCAGCACTACCGCCCAACTCCCTCTATTTTCATTTTTACTTATTTAATTTGTTTTAAAGGTTTATTGACCAGAGCTAAGGGGTGGTGCACCTGTTGAGTGCACACATTACAGTGCACAGACGCATCCCCACCAGCAGGGGGAAAGCTTCTTCTTCTTCTAGCGTTTGCCCTTCTTCCGTAGCCAGTCAACAGCGTCAGGTTGAGCCTGATGTCAAGTTTCCAGACCTCCTTTGAATCTGGAGAGGTGGCAGTCGTTGACTATGTGGGTCATAGTCTGTCTGTAGCCGCAGGGGCAGTTCGGGTCGTCTCTGGCTCCCCAGCGGTGGAACATAGCGGCGCACTGGCCATGGGGAAAGCTTCATGAGTGTTGAAACAAGGCTGCAGATATCTCTCTGTCTCTTTCCCTATCTCTATCCTCCCTCAATTTCTCTGTTTTTATCGAATAATAAATAAATAAAACTTTTTAAAAAGTATTTACTATCAACAAGGGCAACAAAAGGGAATAAAAAATAAATTATTTATTTAATTTATTATTGGATAGAGACAGAGAGAAATTGAGAGGGGTGGGGGAGATAAAGAGGGGAAGAGACAAAGAGACACCCACAGCCCTGCCTCACTACTCGTGAAGCTTTCCCCCTGCAGGTGGGGACCAGAGACCTGAACTTGGGTCCTTGCACTCTGTAATGTGTGAACTTAACCAGGTGCACCACCGCCTGGCCCCCAAAATAAATAAATTAAAAAAAATTATTTACTTGGGGGAGTCGGGCTGTAGCTCAGCGGGTTGAGAGCAGGTGGCACACAGCGCAAGGACCCTTGTAAGGATCCCGGTTCAAGCCCCAGGCTTCCCACCTGCAGGGGAGTCGCTTCACAGGCGGTGAAGCAGGTCTGCAGGTGTCTATCTTTCTCTCCTCCTCTCTGTCTTCCCCTCCTCTCTCCATTTCTCTCTGTCCTATCCAACAACAACGACATCAATAATGACTACAGGAAGTCGGGCTGTAGCGCAGCGGGTTAAAGCGCAGGTGGCGCAAAGTGCAAAGACCGGCATAAGGATCCCGGTTCAAACCCCGGCTCCCCACCTGCAAGGGAGTCGCTTCACAGGAGGTGAAGCAGGTCTGCAGGTGTCTGTCTTTCTCTCCTCCTCTCTGTCTTCCCCTCCTCTCTCCATTTCTCTCTGTCCTATCCAACAACGACAACAACAATAATAACTACAACAAGGGCAACAAAAGGAATAAATAAAAAAAATAAATATAAAAAAAAATAATGACTACAACATTAAAACAGCAAGGGCAACAAAAGGGAATAAATAAATATTTAAAAAAAGAAAACTTAAAAAAAATTACTTACTTGGGAGTCGGGTGGTAGCACAGTGAATTAAGTGCACATGGAGCGAAGCGCAAGGACTGGCAAAAGGATCCGGGTTCAAGCCCCCAGCTCACTACCTGCAGGGGAGTCGCTTCACAAGCGGTGAATCAGGTCTGCAGGTGTCTGTCTTTCTCTGCCCCTCTCTGTCTTCCCCTCCTCTCTCCATTTCTCTCTGTCCTATCCAACAACAACAACATCAACAACAGCAATAATAACTACAACAATAAAAAAACAACAAGGACAACAAAAGGAAAAATAAATAAACATAAAAATATTAAAAAGAAAGAAAGAAAAAGAAAGTAGTGCTGTCATCAGCTTTCTCTTAAAACAATGATTTACTTATGAGCAGAGCAGAGGAAGAACCAGCGCGTCACTGTGACACATGTGATACCAGGCATCAAACTCAGGGCTTCAGGCTTTATCCACTGCACCAACTCCTGGGCTGCTTTATTTTATTTATTTGCTTATTTATTATTTTTATTTATTTTTAAAATCTGGAATGCTTTACAAATTTGCATGTCCTCCTTGCACAAGGGCCATGCTAATCTTCTCTGTATCGTTCCAGTGTCAGCATATGTGCTGCCCAGATGAGCACTTCTTTTTTTTTTTTTAAATCTTTATTTATGGGGGTCGGGCGGTGGCGCAGTGGGTTAAGCACATGTGACGCAAAACACAGGGACCGGCGTAAGGATCCTGGTTCCAGCCCCCGGCTCCCCACCTGCAGGGGAGTCGCTTCACAGGCGGTGAAGCAGGTCTGCAGGTGTCTATCTTTCTCTCCCCTTCTCTGTCTTCCCCTCCTCTCTCCATTTCTCTCTGTCCTATCCAACAACGAATTGCGTCAACAAGGGCAATAATAATAGCCACAACGAAGCTACAACAAGGGCAACAAAAGGGGGAAAAAATGGCCTCCAGGAGCGGTGGATTCATGGTGCAGGCACCGAGCCCAGCAATAACCCTGGAGGAGGAAAAAAAAAATTGAAAAAAAATATTTATTTATTTATTTTGAATAGAGACAGAGAGAAATTGTAAGGGGAAGGAGAAATAGTGCAGAAGAGAGACAGAGAGGCACCTGCAGACCTGCTTCACCACTTGTGAAGCTTTCCCCCTTCAGGTGGGGACCAGGGGCTTGAACTCGGATCCTTGCGCACTGTAGTATGTGTGCATAACCAGGTGTGCCACCGCCTGGCCCCGAGCACTTCTTTTTCTTACCACAGCACTGCTCAGCTCTTGTGTATGGTGGTGCTGGGGATTGAACCTGGGATTTTTGGTCCCTCAGGCATGAAAGTCTTCTCACATTTCCATTTTGCTGTCTCCTCCAGCCCTAATTTTATTATCATTATTATTTAATTTTTATTTATTTTTACTTTTATACCAGAGCACTGCTCAGCTCTGGCTGGTGGTGGTGCTAGAGGTTGAACCTGGGATCTTGGAGCCTCAGACATGAAAGTCAGCTTGTATAACCATTATGTTATCTTCCTCAGCCCTAATTTTAATATTTGTATTAAGTCTTTTCTATATTGCTATTGTTTATTTTACTACTATTTTTACCAGAGCACTGCTCCACTCGAGTTGAACCTTGGGTCTTGGAGCCTCAGGCATGAAAACTGCTTTGACTCATCCCTACTTTCTTTTAAAAATTCATTTATATGGAGCTTGGGAGGTGACACAATGATTATGAAAAGACTCTCCTGCCCAAGGGTCTGAGATTTTAAGTTCAACACCCAGTACGACCACCAGCCAGAGCTGACTAGGGCTCTGATATATTCCTGGCCTTTTGTTTGTTTGTTTGTTAATTTTTTTAATTTAACTTATGTATCTATTTGATAGAGACAGTCAGAAATCAAAAGGGAAGAAGGTGATAGAGAGGGAGAGAGACAGAGACACACCTGCTTTCCCCATGCAGGTGAGGACTGGAAGCTGGAACCCGGGTCCTTGCACATTGGAATATGTGTGCTCAACCAGGTGAGCCACCACCTGGCCCCAATCCGTTTTTTCCATATATATATTTGCCTCCAGGGTTGTCTCTGGGGGCTTATTGCCTGCACTATGAATCTACTGCTCCTGGAAGCCATATTCCCTCCATTTTGTTGCCCTTGTTACTGTTATTTTTAAAAATATTTATTCCCTTTTGTTGCTCTTGTTTTGTTGTTGTTATTGTTGTTGTTGATGATGTTGTCCTTGTTGGATAGGACAGGGAAAAATGGAGAGAGGAGGGGAAGACAGAGAGGGGGAGAGAAAGATAGACACCTGCAGACCTGCTTCACCGCCTGTGAAGCGACTCCCCTGCAGGTGGGGAGCCGGGGGCTCGAACCGGGATCCTTATGCCGGTCCTTGTGCTTTGCGCCACCTGCGCTTAACCCGCTGCGCTACAGCCCGACTCCCAAACTGATTTCTTTTTTAAATATTATTTATTTATTCCCATTTGTTGCCCTTATTATTTTACTGTTGTAGTTATTGCTGTCGTTGTTGGACAGGACAGAGAGAAATGGAGAGAGGAGGGGGGAAGACAGAGAGGGGGAGAGAAAGATAGAAACCTGAAAGAAGCAGGTCTCTGCTTCACCGCCTATGAAGTGACTCCCCCGCAGGTGGGGAGCCGGGGGCTCAAACCGTGATCCTTACTCCAGTCCTTGTGTTTTGTGCCACCTGTGCTTAATTCGCTGCACTACCGCCCAACTCCCTTGTTATTGTTATTGTTGCTATTGCTGTTGTTGTTGTTGGATAGGACAGAGAGAAATCATGGAGAGAAGAGGGGAAGACAGAGAGGGGGAGAGAAAGACACCTACAGACCTGCCTCATTGCTTGTGAAGCCATCCCCCTGCAGGTGGGGAGCTGGGGCTCAAACTGGGATGTGTGCTTAACTTGTTGTGCTACCTGGCCCCCATACATAAATAATTTAATAAAATATTTACCCAGGGAGCCAGGTGGTAGTGCAGCAGGTTAAGTGCACATGGCGGAAAGCACATGGACCCGCGTAAGGATCCTGGTTGGAGCCCCCGGCTCCCCACCTGCAGGGGAGTCACTTCACAGGCAGTGAAGCAGGTCTGCAGGTGTCTATCTTTCTCTCCCCCTCTCTGTCTTCCCCTCCTCTCTCCATTTCTCTCTGTCCTATCCAATAACAAAAACAACGATGATAAACAACAAGGGCAACGAAAGGGAAAAAACGAATAAATAAAGTTTAAAAAAAATATTTACCATTGGTCCAACCTCTGTGGAGAACAGTCTGGAGAACTCTCAGAAGGCTAGAAATGGACCTACTCTATGATCCTGCAATTCCTCTCCTGGGGATATATCCTAAGGAACCCAACACACCCATCCAAAAAGATCTGTGTACACATATGTTCTTGGCAGCACAATTTGTAATAGCCAAAACTTGGAAGCAACCCAGGTGTCCAACAACAGATGAGTGGCTGAGCAAGTTGTGGTCTATATACACAATGGAATACTACTCAACTATAAAAAATGGTGACTTCACCGTTTTCAGCCGATCTTGGATGGACCTTGAAAAATTCATGTTAATTGAAATCAGTCAGAAACAGAAGGATGAATATGGGATGATCTCACTCTCAGGCAGAATTTGAAAAACAAGATCAGAAAAGAAAACACAAGTAGAACCTGAACTGGAATTGGCGTATTGCACCAAAGTAAAAGACTCTGGGGTGGGTGGGTGGGGAGAATACAGATCCAAGAAGGATGACAGAGGACCTAGTGAGGGTTGTATTGTTATATGGAAAACTGGAAAGTGTTACACATGTACAAACTATTGTATTTACTGTTGAATGTAAAACATTAATTCCCCAATAAGGAAATTAAAAAAAAATTACCTATCCATATGAGAGTATGTTGAGAGAGAAAGAGAGAGACAGAGACAGAGAGACAGAGAGAGGGAGAGAGAGAGAGATGCCAGGGCCCCACTCCAGTGCATGAATTCTAGGGGCCTGAAACCAAGCCTCAGGCCGCCTAGTGTGCTCTGTGCTTAGACTCAGGGGTGACCCCGCCACCCCCTCAACTTCACTCCCATCCCCCTCCTCCAGCCCCAGACTGGTCTTTCCCTGGTGCCTCAGCCCTCAGGTGTCTCCTGCCAGACTCTCCCCAGTCCTGGAGCTTCTCTCCAGAGTTGAGGGGGCTCACAGTGGCCCCTGCCCACCAGGGTCCCTGCAGGCTTCCTCTTCCTCTTCTGTTTCTGGTTCTGTGCCTCCTGGCAGTGACTCAACACTGGCGTCCTCCCATCTCCCAGCCTCTGCGTGAGCCTGGGGCTCCCTCCTCTGGGGTGACCCCCTGCCCTGTGCCACGGGGGAAGCATTTTAGTGCCAGGAGGTTACACACCTGGGGAGCCCCGGTCTTCAGGAAGTGTCCTTGACTGATGTCGGGGACAAGAGGGCACGGTGGCTGGAGGTGCTGGCTTGGGGAAGGCACCAGTCAGTGCCCAGCAGCTGGGGAGGGGTGTTTGCAGCCCTGGGGACACCCACAGTGGGAGGGCTGTGGAGAGGGCAAGAGGGGTGAGGCCTGAGAGAGAAACACCCCAACACCAGAGCTTCCTTCAGTGCAGTGAGGGCTGGGCTTGAGCCGGGTCATGTACAACGTGGCAAAGCAACGCACTGCCCAAGTGAGCTATTTTTCTTTTTTTTCAATATTTATTTATATATTCCCTTTTGTTGCCCTTGTTGTTTTATTGTTGTAGTTGTTAGATAGGACAGAGAAAAATGGAGAGAGGAGGGAAGACAGAGAAGGGGTGAGAAAGAGAGACACCTGCAGACCTGCTTCACCACCTGTGAAGAGACTCCCCTGCAGTTGGGGAGCCGGGGGCTTGAACGGGGATCCTTACAGGGGTCCTTGCGCTTCGTGCCACCTGCACTTAACCTGCTGCACTACCGCCTGACTCCCGTGAGTGAGCTATTTCACTGGCTCTACTTACTTACTAATGAAAGTGTAGAAGGGAGGAATGGAGGGGGGGGGAGAGAGAGAGAGAACCAAAGCAGCACTCTGGCACATGAGAAGCCCAACGCCCTACATCCATGGGAGAGGGAGGCCTAGGACATATTGGCTGGCCAGGGGCTCTCAGCTCTCCTGTCTGTGTTTGTGTATCTGTGCATGTATCTGTCTGTCTCTCTGTCTGTTTAGGCACCTGTCTGTCCCCGATGACCTCGTGGCTTCCTGCCACCTCTCCATGCTGTTTCCTGAATCTGCTCACATCTCTGTGGGGGACTGGGAGGGTTTGGGGTAGGGAGAGGGCCCCCACGGAGTGGTGCAGTGGGTAGAGTGCAGGCTTTGCAGTCCTGCGGCCCCCCAGCAGAGTGGTGCTCGAATCTCGGCTTTTCATGAGCTAAATAAATCAATATTTAAAGAAAAAAATTGGAAAAGGAAGTAGAAATTTAAGGAGAGCAGCTAGTGACCAGGGAGAGTGTGCAGTGGTAGCAGACTACACAGCTCAAGGCCCCCGAGGTCTAGGGGGCAGGTTCAACTCCCCATGGCCCACCCTGTGCCCCCAGTTGAGCAGTGCTCTGCTCTCTCATGGAAATAAAGAAATAAATGAACCTGGGGGTTGGGGGAGCGGAACTGAATGGCAGACAGGCAGGGCTGAGGTCAGGGAGAAAAGGGCTAGGCTTCAAGGCCCAGTTCAGCCTCCCCCAGCCTCCTGCCCCAGCACCCAGCTGCTCCTAGCACTTTCCTGGCTGGTGAAAACCTCTCACCTCCCTTCCCCAGAGGTGCAGGAGCTCCACCCTCAGGGCCCTGCCAGCTCAGCACCCCCCACCCCATCTGCAGCTCTGCCCCACCCTTCCTGCTGACCACACCCATGCCAGTTCCCATCACTGTCCCCACCCTATCTTCTCCCCACAGTCACATTCTGTGAAAGCAGGGAGGACATGTGTGTCTTGCCCTCCATCCCCTCCCCTCCCCTCATTCTAGCTGCCCCACCCCCAGCTGCACAGACACAGCTGTCAAGGTCTCTCTCTCTCTCAAACCTTACTCTTTTTAAAAACTATTTATTTATTCCCTTTTGTTGCCCTTGTTGTTTATTGTTATAGTTATTATTGTCGTTGTCCTATCCTATTGGATAGGACAGAGAGAAATGGAGAGAGGAGGGGAAGAGAGAGAGGGGGAGAGAAAGATAGACACTTGCAGACCTGCTTCATTGCCTGTGAAACGACTCCCCTGCAGATGGGGAGCCCAGGGTTGGAACCAGGATCCTGAAGCTGGTCCTTGTGCTTTGCACCATGTGAGCTTAACCCACTGCGCTACCGCCCAACTCCCGGGTCTGTAGGTGTCTATCTTTCTCTCCCCCTCTCTGTCTTCCCCTCCTCTCTCAATCTCTCTCTCTCCTATCCAACAATGACAACAACAAGGGCAACAAAAATGGGAAAAATGGCCTCCAGGAGCAGTGGATTGGTGGTGCAGGCATCAAGCCCCAGCAATAACCCTGGAGGCAAAAAAGGGAATTCCATGAGAAGAAGAGAATAGAAAAGAGAAGAGAAAGGAAAAGAAAAGAAAAGAAGAGGAAAGGGAAGGGAAAGAAAGGGAAGGGAAGAATGTGATGCATGTACAAACTATTGTACTTACTGTTGAATGTAGAACATTAATTCCCCCAATAAAGAAAAATAAAAAATAAAATAAAAGAAAGGGAAGGGAAGGAAAAAAAGAGAAAAGAAAATGACATATCACAGAGAGGAGGAGATACCAAAACACTGCTCCATCGTCCACAGAATTCTGGCCTCCCGCGGATGCATTGGATCGACCTTCCCGTGGTGCATCCCGTGAGTCCCCATTCATTGGGGAAACTGACGATCCTTCCTAGCCGACTGAATCCACATGGATCCCAGTCACTTTCAAAGCCAGCAACTGGCTACGGAAGAAGGGCAAACGCAGGAAGAAGAAGAAGCGGAACCGTCTCTTGCTCCCCTGAGACACCTGTATGCGGTCTTACTGAGGAATATTCCTGTTCCTCAGAAACTCGCCTCCCCAGAGAAGCCCTTTGGTTTCCTCCCAGGATGGTTCTAAGGAATGACTTGCTACAGCTCTCCCAAGTCCAGCTACAACTCCTGTGGGCTTGGTGGTATTTCACAAACCTGTTTATTTATTTACACCTTTATTTATTTTACCAGAGCACTGCTCAGCTGTGGCTTATGATGGTGTTGGGGACTGAACCTGGGACCTTGGAGCTTCAACTGTGAGAGTCATTCTGTATACCTATATGCTACCTCTCT
>NW_026647238.1:0-90759 GCF_950295315.1 Erinaceus europaeus | reverse complement strand
GAAAAGAATGGAAAGGGAAGGGGAAGGGGAAGAGGTACGAGAAGGGGAAAGGAGAGGAGAAGAGGAAGAGGGAGGAAGAAGTCATATTCTGTGAAGCACCATAGGCCAGAGGACCTACTGATAATCATTGTAGAAAAAATTGAACTGTTATCTATGCTTAAGAATCTCACACACTAGAATAGGGTCACTTAGGCTAAACCAACACCTTAACCTAGAAAAGAAAGAATTCTCCTCCCATGCACAGTCCTCCTTCTCTTCATTTAGGCAATTATGCTAAGACTGTGAATCTGTGTATCCAATCCATAGAGATAAAGAACTGTACCTTGTGACAATGCTGTAAATAGAAATTTCTCAATAATTAATTATTAAAAATAATTAGCCTTCCACAAGCAAACTAACTATATTAGTCCCCTGACCTTATTAAAATAGTGACAAGAAGATGGGACAATTGAAATAAATGTTGGATACATTAATAATGATATCTCATTGTATAAAAATATAACTGAGGGGGCGGGGCACTGGTGTCGTGCACACCGGTTAAGCGCACATAGTATAAGCTCAAAGGACCCTGCCAAGAATCCGGGTTCAAGCCCTCGCTCCCCACCTACAGGTGTATCACTTCACAAGAGGTAAAGAAGGTCTGCAGATGTCTCTCTCTCTTCCTCTTTATCTCCCCCTCTTCTCTCAATTTCTCTCTTTCCTATCCAGTAACAACAAACAAGCAAACAAAGGCCTCCAGGGGCAGTGGATTCCTAGTGACTGCAGTGAGCCCCAGTGATAACCCTGAATATTAAAGTGCAAGAAGTTGAAATAAAAGTAAATAGTAGCTTTTTTTTTTTACTATATTATTAACTCTCTGGAGTGTTACTTGTCCCCCCCCCAAAAAAACCTTCCATGCCTGTGGCACAGAAGGATATCTGTGAAAACACTTCAGGTACTTCAAAGCTTCAGATGTAAAGAGAACTACAGTTAGAGTGATAATTAATTAGCAGTTTTAGTCACACAAGGAATAAGAGATTTTTTCAACCTTAACCTTCAATATGAACATCCCTAAAGATAAAATAACATTATACAGAAGATACTTAAATAATTAGAATTTGTTAAAGGATTTTCAACTTCCTAGTCCATGCAAGTTTTGATTTTCTCTCTCTCTTTCTTCTCTATTCTTTCCTTCCTTTCTTTTTTCTTTCATTCATTTCTGAATCTCTTATATTTTTCCTAAGAAAAGCCAAATAATGAGTGAGAGCCTGACTAACTTCCTAGGACTCTTCCCCAGATATCTTATTATCTTTTTTCCTCTTCAATCACAATACAAAGGAGTGAAATTCCTAGCCTTCATTGATTCTTTTCATCAATTCTCAAAGATAAATATATTATATATGACTAGGAAAAAAATTAGTTCAGTTATGAAGTCATATTATGTGAAGCACAGAATAAAGTAGCATAATCTTGCGTCTTAGTATTAAATAACACTTTCTTTCCACCCCACCCAAAAAAAAATGGTAACGGTAACTGACTGCCTCTGTCTTTGCAGGGTTGTTTTGTTTTGTTAGTATCTTTTGTTTTTTTAAGCTTCTGTTTTTTACTATCTTTATTTATTAGATAGAGACAGCCAGAATTTGAGAGGGAAGGGGTAATAGAGAGGAGAGGCAGAGAAGCACCTGCAACACTGCTTCACCACTTGCAAAGCTTTCCCCCTGCAGGTGGAGACCGGGGACTAGAACCCAGATCCTTGTGAATTGTGACATGTACACTCAGCCAGGTGTGCCACCACCCAGTTCCAGCTCAGTTCTTTATGCAAGGTAATTTGTGCATTCAACAGCATGCTCCACCACCAGCCCCTTATGTCTATATTTGTCAGTCATGTATTCAAATGTGTGTGCTCAGGCTTTGTATCAGAATGTATCCCACTGCAATATGAAAACATTAGCTAAGCCACCCCATCAGCTAGGGCCCTATTCAGGGAGTCCTGAGATTCCCAAACAGACATGATGGGTCTAGACATCAAATAAATCCCTCTCTCCATTGTTACTGGTCATCTCTATCAGGAACAACACTACAGTCCCCTTTGTGGGCCCTCCATAGGACCTTGCCCTCAATTTGGATCATCCTCTGAAGGGAGGATGGACAACATATTCTATGCTACACCTGAGGAAGATGGGTCAATACTGGGGCAGCTTGGAATGTTCCTAATCATGACCACAGAATGTGAGCTTAGATCTAGAGGGATGCAGAGGTCAAATAGGCTCCTAAGCTGAATATGTGTCCCAGACCTCATCATCTCAATGAGGTTCACAGTCAACAATATTTATATCCCTACCCCATATTAGAGAGATACTCTTTTCCAGCTTTCTGATCCTTTTTCAGCCATGATATCATCTCCCCAGACAATAACTTGGATCCATCTGCATATCAGATTTCAGGCTCGGGAAAAAAAAAAAAAACACTAGTATAGCCACAGGCCCTTTGGAATATAACTAAAATATGCCTACTAGCTATCACAAAATGGAGGACCCCCCAACTCTTCATGTATACTATTCCAGCCTTTAGGTTCATGATTGGTCAACAATTTGTTTGGCTTTGTATGTTAACTCTCTTGTCAACCACCAGGTTCCAGATGCTAGCATGATGCCAACCAGACTTCCCTGGACAGACAACCCCACCAATGTGTCCTGCAGCTCGGCTTTCCCAAAGCCCCACCCTACTAGGGAGAGAGACAGGCTGGGAGTATGGATCGACCTGTAAATGCCCATGTTCAGCATGGAAGAAATTACAGAAGCCAGACCTTCTACCTTCTGCATCCCACAATGACATTGGGTCCATACTCCCAAAAGGATAAAGAACATGAAAGCTATCAGGGGAAGGGGTGGGATACGGAGGTGGGAATTATGTGGAGTTGTACCCCTCTTATCCTATGGTTTAGTCAATGTTTCCTTTTTATAAATAAAAAAAAGCCAAGAGAAAAATAAAGGAAAAGGAAACATTAGGTAAGTATTGCTAAGCATTCTGTGCAGCCATGTGCACATTCATGTAGGTTTATATGAAGCTTTCATTACCCATTCAAATAAATGCTACATTGAGCATTCAGTGTGTTTCAGTGTGAAATTTCACTCACACACAAAAGAGTACTCTTTCCTCAAACTATAATAGTATTCGTTACTTTACCGTGAGGGTTTTAATACCATATAAGATTTTAAGTTTGCACATACCATCTTTGGGGCTTTGTGATATGAGCCATGTTATGTTTCCATGCCTGAATCAATACACCTAAACACTATTATCCCACTGTAAAAAGAAGGTAGGTAGATGTATTGTCACTTAACATGAATGTCTATTATTTTGATTGTTTCATTTAGACAGTAAATCTCAGTAGCATTATAGTGATCTGACAGTTAAATATTGTAAAGGGATTCTATAATCAGCACCAAGCCACTACCTATAGCAAGCTGAGAAAAACCTATTTAAAATTTTAAGAGTTTTTTTTTCTTTACTTCTTTTTAAAAACTGTAAGCTTCCAATAATTTATTAAAGCCTCTTTTCCTAAATTCTAGTGATAGGAGGTTTCCTGAAGTTAGTCCTTATAAGTAATGTAAGAATAAGTTGAAATTTTGCAAGAAAGTCTTCAATTTATTGAAGGAAGTATGCTGCAATTCTTACAAAACTCTAAATAATGAAATTCAGCATATATCATTTAAAATACTTATAGATATATCAAAATTAATGAAAATATAGAATAAACAATGATATAAACAAATAATTTACCATGAAATACCCCAAAGCTATAAAATTCAAAGAAATGAAGGTCCTAAAGATCTTTAGGAATATGAAATTAATTAATGACCAACAAACACAATGACACTCTTAGTCACACTCTGTAGTAGATAATATGAAGTCCAACCAGACCTATAAGATTTGGGAATTCCGACAGTTGAGTTCCTCTCTAGAATATTTCTTTAGCTACAGACAACATTTTTATTCAGGCAATACCTCAACCTAAAGTGTAAATCTACCCATATTCAACACAGGAGTGATCAGTTACAACTTCCTTATCTTAATGCAAGGAAATTATAAAAGGCCTTCCTTTTTTTGTTTGTTTGTTTGGTTTGTTTTTACCTCCAGGGTTATTGCTGGGGCTTGGTGGCTGCATGTTGTAAATTAACTTAAAAAGAGGTATGGGGGCTGGGGCTGCTTGTGGCGCATATAGAAGAATTCACAGCGGGAGCTGGGAACAGGTTTAATCAATACACAGTTTATTAGGGTGAGACAAGTAAAAGGCAAAATAACCACTTATCATCAAGGGTTAAGCATACGCTAGGTCTATAAAGTCTGAATATGGTTATCAAAGTTTAGTCCCATAAGATAAACAGTTATAAGCTCTGGTAAAGGTTGTCCATGGCTGTAGAGGGGTCTAAAAGTTTACCGGCTAGCAGAGTCACACGTGTTCAGTGCCCAGGAGAAGCAGCCATGGCGGATACCTGACCAGAAGAAGCTTTTGACCAGAAGCAGCAGCAGCAGCAGCAGCAGCAGCAGCAGCAGCAGCCAGAGAGAGCCATGTGCTCCAAGTCCCTTGCTTTTAAGCATTCCCTTCTCTGAAGCACCTCCTCAGGGTGAGGTCATTTGTATGCTAATAGTCCCAAACTCCTGCTGGGGTCACCACAGCTGCACTAGGAATCCACTGCTCCTGGAGTGGATTCCTGGAGGCCATTTTCCCCATTTTTTGTTGTTGTTGTTGTTGCCCTTGTTATAGATGTTGTTGCTGGATAGGACAGAGATAAACTGAGAGAAGAGGGCAAGACAGAGAGGGAGAGAAAGGTAGACACCAGCAGACCTGCTTCACTGCTTGTGAAAGGGACCCTCTGCAGGTGGGACGCCAGGGGCTTGAGATGGGTTTTCTTATGCTGGCCCTGGAGCCTTGCTGGCCCTGGAGCCTCACACCAAGTGCGTTTAACCCATTGTGCTACCTCCTGGCCCCCAAGAACTTCTCAATTTTTTGAGCTCTCCATGAAACTATGAGAATTCATGCTTGTCAGTGCACTGATGTTCTACTTCTCCCTTCTCATTTCTGCGTGAATATGCTTACAAAACACTGTTATTGAGGGTATTAATGAATATACTTCCACATGTAAATCTATATTTCAGAGTCTGTTCTCCAAAGATCCTAACTCAAGATCATTCATATCAGCAGTCAAAATAAATACGGTTATTGTGCAATATTGAAGCAGTTCGCGAGGATCATTCCATTATTGGCAATAGGTATAAAACTGCACTTGCCACAGCAGTTTTTAAGGCACTTATCTGAGGTGAATTGATTTGACCTATGTTCAAAATGTTATAGAGCTATATTCCTAAGGATAAGAGGGATTATGGAATCTTGAGCATGTAGGTCTCAATGGCAACATATAACCATTAGATAGAAAGTAAAGATGCAGGGAGATAGTGCAACCTATGAGAGCACTAACTCAGATGTGTGAGACTGCAGAGGCCACAAGTTTAATTCTGGTAGCAAGTTATGCCAAAGCTGAGCAGTATTCTGATCTTCTCATTTCCTCTCTCTTTCCCTCACTACTTTTATCTCTCTCTCTCTCTTTCTCCTCTCTTAGTCTCTCTGAAGGGGGGTTGTGTGGGATTATAACCCAGTCATTTTACAATCTTGTTGATCATTATTAAATCACCAGTAAAAATTTAAAAAAATAATAAATGAAACAGTCATGGCACACGGTAAGCAAAAAAAAAAAAAAAAGTGTGATTCTCAACCAACTTTTGAACATTAACCAGTTATCAAGTCTTGAACCAAGAGTGAAAATGAGAAAGAGCTAGAGAGGACATCTTCTAAATGAGTATTATTGCTGTGAACAATTTACAGACTGACTTGTAAGACTGCTATCTCTGAGAAGGAACAGCAAATTTTAAATGTTAACTGATGATTTAGTATTGATTTATAAAAGTGTGAGATGACAGAGGTATAATTTCACACTGTCCCCACCACTAGAATTCTATGTTCCTGTTCCTGTTCCCATTCCCTCATTGGAAACTGCAGTAGTTCTTTCAAGGCCATAGACATGGGTTAATTATTATTTCTATAAGAGTATCTATATGTGTACATTTTGCCCACTTTTTTTCTATAGTCTTGCATTCTCTTCCTTTCTAAGTTACATCTATCTGTTACTGTTTCAGAATGTCCTTATTTTCCTCTTCTTTCTCCAGTCCTGATGGAAATGGAGCTCAAAGCCCACTGATCATCTTCCCTTAGCATTTCTCCCCTTTGGGAATATAAACCAAAATTATGTTATATGGGAGTTCTGACTTCTGGAATTGATTCTCTGCTAGGAATGGATATTGACAGATCAATCCAAATCTCCCACCCACCCACCAGACTATTTCTATCTTTCCCTACTAAGGTAGTGCTATGGAGAGGTGAGATTCTGGGCCACACTGATGAGGTCATCTGCCCAGGAAAGTCAGGATGGAAACATACTAGCATCTGCAATTTGACGGCTGAATGGTAGTAAAATATAAAGCAGGACAAAATGATTAATGCACAGGAGCCAAAAAGTAGGAATAAAACACATGAGAATAGGGATCTTTGGGTGGGAAGGAGCTAAGAAGTCTATATTAGGTACGTTCCTAAGGTCCCATGACTTTAGTCATTTTTGCTTGAGCTTAATAGCTAACATGGAACTGAAGTAGGGATATTATCTGTGGGAGGCAGCACCTGGCTAAGCACACATATTACAGTGCACAAGGACTTAGGTTCAAGGCCCTGGTCCCCACTTGCAGGAGGAAGCTTCATGAACAGGGCTACAGGTGTCTCTCTCTCTCTTTCCCTTTATCTCCCCCATCTCTCTCAATTTCTTTCTGTCTCTATACAATAATTAATTAATTAACTTTTAAAAAGTTTTTTTAAAAAAGAAATATTGTAGCAATCCGAGCGTTGGAGCATTGGATAAGGCATTGGACTCTTAAACATGAGGTTCTGAGTTCAAACCCCACCGGCACATGTACCAGAGTGATGCCTGGTTCTTTCTCTCTCTCCTATCATTTCTCATGAATAAATGAATTTGAAAAATAAAAAAGAAATATTGTCTTGGAAGATGGTGTCAGAGCTGAGATTAAGGCTAAAAAGCTGAATTAGGATGGAGAGTAGCTCCCAAACTCAAAGAAAATATAAATATAATCAACTGTTTACTTTATCAATCAGACCCAGGGCCTATATATGTTCATATTTAGCATAGAAGCCTGTGTAACCTCCAAGTATCAGTCAGTCTGAAGTTGAAGTTCATAGTCACAGCTGGGAACCTTCTAGGCCGCATTCATTTCAAGACCAGTCTTTCTCAAGTGGCAGGATAAGATGACCCAGCCTCCCTTCAGGAAAATGGGCAAGTCCTTGCCATTGCAAATTTATAGTGAGGGGCATGGTCCTAAAGAGGCCCACAGAGGGTTTGTGATGATGCTCCTTATGGAAACGACTAGAGTTGGTGGAGAAAGGGATCCATGAGAGGTCTAGGCCCATAATTTCTTATGGGAATCCAAGGATTCCTTGACTGGGGCCTCAGATGATGGAGTGACCTCGTATTGACCAACTAGGCCATCATTAAGTAAGCTAATCTCTTGCTCTTGGTCAGCTTTTGTAGTCTTTTCTTTATTTGATGGGTTTAACTTTTCCCTGGTTGTTAAAACATTGAGTGTCATTTACTGTGTCAGATTCTGTATTAGGTTTATGGGGTCTGGCCTCAAATCAAGAAGGAAATATAGCTTGTATTTTAGTGGCAATCTATGTTAACCTCAAATTTTACTGCATTTCTTGTTTGAAGATACTAATAAATGTTGTCGTAGGGACAATAATTGTTCTTTAGTTGATATCTTTGCCAATATATCTCTTGGCCTACTATATACAGTCTTTCTTCTAAATATTATCAAGGGGTGACAGTAATGGTGATGCCATGAAGAGATTAGAAGATAGATCTTATTACTGTCCTTTGTGTAGATCTTATTACTGTTGTTTGTGTAGTTAGCTGAGTAGATAAGTGATTGAGGAAAGTGAAGCAAGGGGTTAGAGAGGAGGATGTCTGGGCCTAAGTAGTAGATATTTGATTAGACAATTTCTGATGCCTCATCTAGGCCTTTCTACTTGATTGCCAAACTTATTAGGTCTAAGTCTAACCACAGTGGACTACTAAACACTTTTACTTTGAGATATATATTTGCCTCTAATTTATGTATATATGTATACACTTACCTACATCTAGGATTTGTAATTTTGTTGGAGAGTGAACCATTTGAAATGGTGCTAGGTAGTGCTGTGTGTTAGGAAAGGTTTCAACAGATGACTGGAGCTAGAAAGCAGACATATCAGGCTTTCCCTGTCTGGCTACAATATGAAGCAAAAAAACAGTGGCAGCATAATGTGACATACTGGCACTTGTTGCATTGATTTAGTTGAGATCAGTAGAGGCAGTAACAGGGTAAGAGATCTAGAGGAGAGGCATCAATAAATACAGGCAAAGTCCCAGATGTTCCAGGACTAGGGGAAACATGGATTTTAAAGAGAAATAGGAAGGTTACTTACAGTCTTAGAGTATAAGAAGATAATAGATAATTAATTATTATTATAGCCAAGTTAATTGGGAGCTTGGTTTTCTTTGAAACTCCCTCATCTGGGGGCTGGACGGTGGTGCACCAGGTCCTTGTGAAGAGTAAGGTCCCCCTCAAGGATCCTGGTTTGAGCACCGGGCTCCCTACCTGTAGGGAGAGTCACTTCACAAGAGATGAAGCTGATCTGTAGGTGTCTATCTTTCTCTGCCTCTATATTCCCCTCTTCAATATCTCTGTATCCTATCCAACAACAACAATAATAGCAATAACAACAACAACAACAAAAATGGCCTCTAGGAACAGTGAACTCATAGTGCAGGCACTGAGTCCCAGTGATAACCCTGAAGGCAGAAAAACAAAACAGGGCCCAGGTGGTGGCACACCTGGTTGAGCGCACATATTACAGTGCGCAAGGACCCAGGTTTGAGCCTCCCAGTCCCCACTTGCAGGGGGAAAGCTTCACAAGTGGTGAAGTAGTGCTGCAGGTGTCTCTCTATCTCTCTCCCTATCACCCCATTTCCTCTCAATTTCTGACTGTTTCTATCCAACAAATAAATAAAGATTAAAAAAAAACTTCTCCCATAGCTAAGATATACCATACTTGACTTCATCATGAATTCTGTAATTTAATGCCTCTAATAACTATATCTTAGATACTGAGAGGTCCCGATGATTCTGATATATCTTGTCTATGGTTATAGGTATCTTAGTATTAAAAACAAAACAAAACAAAAATTATTTTTAGAAATGCTTCAACAATTTAAGTCCAGTGTCAGAATTCAGTTTATAAATTTGAAACATTAGCTTCTTAGACTGAGTGTATACTCAGAACTGAAATCTGGGCATTGTTAAAGAACTTGAAGCATTCAGTTGATTTTTCTTCTGACATATTGACTAAACAGTGATTTATGAAATTACAAAATACTAGTATATTTTAACACCATTCCCATCAGCTAACATCTGTCTCCACCTGAACCTCCCACCCAATATCTTTTACTTTGATGCAATATTCCAGATCCCGTCTAAGTTCTGATTTGTGTTTCCCTTTCTGTTCTTATTTCTTAACTTCTATTTTTGCCCTTCTGGCTTATGTCAATCAATATGATTCCTTCAAGTTCCATCAAGATAAGTAGTAGTCCATTGTGTATATCACAACTTACTCAGCCACTCATCTGCTGTAGGACACCTGGTTTGCTACCAGGTATTGGCTATTACAAATTGTGCTGCTATAAACAAAGGTGTACACAAATCTTTTTGGATATGTGTGCTTGGTTGCTTAGTGTTGTTTTTCTGGGCTGGCTTCACAGGCAGGTAACAGAGACGACCAGAGACACACAGCTGGGCCGGGAAGTTGTATTTCTTTATTCACGAACAACGATTCATAAACTAACCCAAACTAATCACCAAACAGAACTCTCCTGCATCCTTCTCACATGACGGCGCCAAGAAGTCTCTAACTCTGTCAGGGTTCTTTGGGGCGGGGACAAGCAGTCCCGAGAAACTGGCAGGAGGAGAGCTAGACCAAACCAATGTAAACCATACAACAATTCCCCCTTTTCTTTTTAACTAAATGACTACAGTATCAGGGGTGTGGGGTGAACAGAAACCTATATCATACAGGCATTTTCAAAAAAGAAACTGGCACAAACATGGAGAAACATGTAAGCAAGTAACAAGAACCAGTGTACTGCCAAGGGAAGGCCTGAGGGGGCCATTTTTTGCCTCTGTGGGCAAAACTTTATCAGCTTAAAAAAAACATTTGCTGCCTCTGGGGGGCGTACTTGCCTCGACGGGCATTTTTTTAGCATGGGGGCGGGGAACGGCCTAGAGTCCCAAAGGCAGCTAGCTGCAGTCAGTGTTTGAGACCAGTGAGTCCAATAGGAGTGCCAGTCGAAAGCAGATGTCCATGGAAGAATGCCAGGGGGTGGAACGTTATATGAGGAAGGTCTGCTGCTGGAATTCGGCTTTTCTATAGAGAACTTGACAACTGCAATTTACTTACTATGAAACAAAACTTGTCATTAGCATAACCATAGCGCAATCTAACGTTTCTAATTGAGAAGGAATTTGAAAGTTTTACATATCACCAACATCTATTTAACCTTTTGTTACACCCATTTAAGATGGAGACACACCCTAGGTGTGTGCAGGTTTTGTTTAGACCAACTTAGTTAAAATATTACATATCAACAACGTCTATTTAACCTTTTCTTACACCCATTTAAGATGGAGACACACCCTAGGTGTGCGCAGGTCTTGTTTAGACCAACTTAGTTAAAATATATTGATTGTTAACTAATTTTTACCTCAGACTTTAAATGTAAGTTAATTTTATCTTTATGAGAATTACATTGAAAACCTTTTTCATTTAACTTTGCCTGGTAAGAATTTAGCCTTAAAGTTACACTTTTAATCTTAAAGTTAATGTTACCAAACTTTAAACACACACATACACATGGTCTTCAATACACAAGGAGAGAAACTTTTGTTACAAAGACATGTCATTTTAAACACGAATTTAGATCTATACTGTCTTAGCCGTTCTGGGAGTGTGTTGTCCAGCGGTGGCCTCTTGGGCAGCTCCACTTCTAGGAATTGCAGGTTGCGATCTCTGCACGAATCTCTGTGTATTTCAGCTCGTCTGCCTTCAGACCTAAGCTGGAGATCTCGGCCAGGGGGCCCAGTTTTGGCAGGGAGCCCAAGGTCTCTGGGGGAACCGGGATCTGTCTAGACTTCATAGCACGAGGGCAGGCAGGCCAGCCGTGCAGAAGGCGCGGGCCGAGGTGTCCCAGGTTGGCGACCATGATAGGCTGCCATGGCCCTGCCCCAATGGCCCTGCCCTGTCTGCTGCCCTGCTCCCAGTGGCCCAGCAGCGTGGAGGGAACCCACACCCAATGCCCCGCACCATGCAGCAGAAAGCCGGCTCCTGCGGGCTGGTGTTGGGCTCCTGCAGGCTGGTATTGGGCTCCTGTGGGCTGGCATTGGGCTCCTGTGGGCTGGCGTTGGACAGAAACCACAGAGTGGTCCAGAGATAAATGTTCCAGAAACAGCGAAACAGTCTCGTGAAGAAAGGGCAGAGACCTTTGGAGATCTCTTCACAAGAAGAAGAGAAGGCCATAGTGCATAGGTAGCCAAATTGTCTTCACTTATCTGAGAGATGTGCAGGTCCGGTCCCATGATGTAGGTGCCATATGTTGTTTTATCCAGGCTGGCTTCACGGGCGGGTAACAGAGACGACCAGAGACACATGGCTGGGCCAGGAAGCTGTATTTCTTTATTCACGAGCAACGATTCATAAAATAACCCAAACTAATCACCAAACAGAACTCTCCTGCATCCTTCTCACATGGCGGCGCCAAGAAGTCTCTAACTCTGTCAGGGTTCTTTGGGGCAGGGACAAGCAGGCCCACGAAACTAGCAGGACCAAACCAATTTTCCTGGCAGGGGGAGAGCTAGACCAAACCAATGTAAAGCATTCAACAGCTTAGGATATATACCCAGGAGAGGAACTGCAGAGTCATAGGGTAGATCCATTGCTATCTTTGTGAGAGTTCTACAGACTGCTCTCCACAATATTTGGACCAATTTACATTCCCACCAGTAGTATAGGAGGGTTCCTCTACCCCCTCAACCTCTCCAGCATTTGTTGTTGCTGTCCATTCTCATATATGAGATTCTCACAGTAGGGAAGTGGTATCTCGTTTTCTTTATTCGCATTTCCCTTGACAATCAGTTACTTAAAGAATTTATTTCATATGTCTGATGGCCTTTTGGATCTCTTCTTTAGTGAGTGTTCTATTCATATCCTCTCCCCATTTTTGGATGGGACTATTTATTTATTTTTGTTGTTGTTATTGTGTTTGGTGAGCTCTTTATGTATTAGAAATTATTATGGTTCTTAGACTTTTGTCTGATGTATGGTATGTAAAGATCATCTTCTGCTCTTTTTTTCTCAAGATTGTGTTGGCAACTTTAGGTTTTTATTATTATTATTATTTAAGAAAGGAGACATTAACAAAACCATAGAATAAGAGGGGTACAATTCTGCACAATTCCCATAACCCGATCTCCACATCCCACCCCCTCCCCTGATAGCCTTCCCATTCTCTATCTCTCTGGGAGTATGGATCCAGGGTCGTTGTGGGTTGCAGAGGGTGGAAGGTCTGGCTTCTGTAATTGCTTCCCCGCTGAACATGGGCGTTGACTGGTCGATCCATACTCCCAGTCTGTCTTTCTCTTTCCCTAGTAGGGTGGGGCTCTGAGGAAGTGGCACTCCAGTACACATTGATGGGGTTGACTGTCCAGGCAAGTCTGGTCAGCATCGGAACCTGGTGGCTGAAAAGAGAGTTAACATACAAAGCCAAACAAATTGTTGATCAATCATGGACCTAAAGACTGGAATAGTGCAGATGAAGTGTTGGGGGGTATTCCCTGCATGCTCTTGTGTACTTCTGCTTTCAGGTATATATTTTTCCCCTAGTTTATGGGCACAGGTAAACCTATGCTCTATCTCAGGGGACCTGGACTATATCTAGGTTTGAGGACTTTATTGGGGAGTGGAACACCTGGAATGGAATTAGAGAATACTATGAAAGGAAAGGTCTCACTGGAGTGATGAAGCTGAAGGGTTGTCATTCCACACCTGAAGTCTCTGGTCACAGTCTTTAGTGCAGCATGCTGGTGTGGCACTCGTTGTGTTGATTAGGTTGTGATCCACGGATGCAATATTATTTGATTTGAATTGAGAGCAGCGTGCAGAAAAGTGGGCCCCACCCTAAGGTTCCAGGACTGGGGGAAATATAGGCTATATAGTGGAAATGTGAGTTTCCTGTTGTCTTAAGGATCAAGAAGACAATGGATAGTTATTGTTATCACAACATTATATGGTGATAGGGTTAACTTTGGAAAGTCCCTTTGATAGGGTTTGGGGTATAGTACCCAGCATCTTGGATATAGCTGTGCTATCGGTCGCTTCTGTTCTCCCTGGTCTAGGCTTTTGGGAGAGAACATATCAAAGACAGTCTATGTATTCAAAAGACTCAGTCTGTGTTTTAAGAAGTTCTAGACATATCATCAGTTTTTTGCCTCTCATATTAATTACACTTTAATAGGATTGTACATAAACACCACTCCCACCACCAAAAGACTGTGTCCCATCCCCACCACCCACCCCCTTCCCCCACCCTCCGCTGTGCCAGGAAGCCCAATGGCCACACTCCTCTTCACCACAGTGTTTTTACATTGGTGCCCTGCTCTCGATTTAATCAGATCCTGCTTTTAGTTTCCCTTTCAGATCTTCTTAGTCAACTTCTGTTGATGAGTGGGATCATCCCATACTCATCTTTATCTTTCTGACTTAGCTCACTTAACATAATTCCTTCTAGCTCTGTCCAAGATGGGTCAGATAAGGTGGGCTCATTGTTCTTAATAGCTGCATAGTATTCCATTATGTATATGTACCACAGCTTTCTCAGCCACTCATCTGCTGTTGGGCACCTGTTGCCAACTTTAGGTATTTTTTGGCTCCAGATAAACATTTGTAGTTTTGCTCTATTCCTCTTTTTTTTTAAGTCATTATAAGTCCTTTTGTAGGTTTCTTTAGAACTATACCTTCATTATGAAATAGCTACAGTAAGGACTGCTCCAGTCTTTGAAGGGAGGCTAGGTCATCCTATTCTGCTACTTGAAGATTAATTCTGAAATGAGCACAGCCTAGAATGTCCCCAGCTGTGACAATGAACTGTGAGCTGATTCTGACAGGGATTTAGAGATTTTATTGGCTTCTGTGCTAAATATGAAAGGATATGGGCCCCAGGTTAGATGATTGAGGGAACACAATTAATTGCACCAATATATCATTTTCAAGTTTGTGAGCAACTCAACTCTGACACCATCTGTCCAGGCAATATTTCTGATCCACCCCCATGTAAGCTATCAGGCTCATGCAAAGATTATTAAGACATAGGCCCCTAGGAAAACAGGTGACACCAGACCAGTAAAAATTAAAAAGGAAAAGAATGTTGAAGAAAGCAGAATAAAATTCACATTCATATAGGAAAGATATCTGAATCACAGTTGACTTTTGAAAGAGAGAAACATATGTGGGAGTTGATCGGTAGTGCAGTGGGTTAAGCGCAGGTGGCGCAAAGGGCAAGGGCCCAAGTAAGGATCCCGGTTGGAGCCCCAGCTCCCTACCTGTGGGGGAGTCTCTTCACAGGCAGTGAAGCAGGTCTGCAGGTGTCTATCTTCCTCTCCTCCTCTCTGTCTTCCCCTCCTCTCTCCATTTCTCTCTGTCCTAACAACGATAACAACAACAACAACAATAATAACAACAACAATGAAAAGCAACAAGGGCAATAAAAGGGAAAAATAAATAAATATAAAAAACATATGTAAAGTACTGGAATAAGAAATATAGATACTTTCTATCCAATATTCTAGATAAAGAAAAATTGTTTTTCAATGTTTGGTGAGACTACCAAGAAGGTGTCATGGTGATAGAATTTTGGACTTGTAAGCATGATGTCCAGAGCTTGATCCCCAACATCACTTTCACCAGTGGCCTTATTCTCTTTCTCTCAACCTCTTTATCTCTCTCTTTCTCTCTCTGTCTCTCTCTCTCTCTCTCTCTCCTCTCCCATGAAACTGACTAAATTTATAAATAAAAAGTTGAGTCAGGTACAGATCTCAGTAGTAGAACTTCTGACTTGCTTGAGTGAAGTACTGGATCCCATATGCTGTAAATATAAAATTGTGGAGTAATATTCTGGGCTACTTCTGGGTCAGAAACTAAAATAAGATAAATAAAAAAATAAATAAATGACTGGTTGCATGAACTAAAGAACATGTTACCACAAGACCTACACTAAAAGAAATGTTCAGGCGTCGGCGATAGCGCAGCGGGTTAAGCTCAGAGGCAACAAGCTCAAAGACTAGCTTAAATATCCCGATTTGAGCCACAGGCTCCCCACCTGCAGGAGAGTCGCTTCACAAGCAGTGAAGCAGGTCTGCAGGCGTCTATCTTCCTCTCCCCCTCTCTGTCTTCCCCTCCTCTCTCCATTTCTCTCTGTCTTATCCAACAATGACGACAACAATAATAACTACAACAATAAAACCACAAGGGCAACAAAAAGAAATACATATTTTTTTAAATGTTCAAGGCGATGTTTCAGCTAGAAGAAAAATCACACACGGAAATTCAAATCTGCACAAAATTATAAATAGAAAGCCAAAAAAGACAGTTAAGTAGATATTTTATTTTTAAGTCAACTAATGGATGAAAATTCTTAACACAGAATTGTGCAATTTGTAAAATACTCAACAGGAAGTATACACCAGTAGCACACAGCATAGAGATAATAAAAGCAGCTATATACTTGTCATTTTATTACAGGGCCCATGCAATTTTCTTTTAGCAATAATATTTTTAACCATAAACATTACTGCATAAGCAGCACTAGTTCTATAAAAGTTACAACTAGAAATGTGACTTTTGGGGCCATGTGGTGGCACACCTGATTGAGTGCACATGTAAGGAAGCGCAAGGACCCAGGTTGGAGCCCCCAGTCCCCACCTGCAAGGGGAAAGTTTCACGAGTGGTTAAGTAGGGCTGCAGGTATCTCTCTGTCTCTCTCCTTCTTATTTCCCCCTTCCCTGTCAATTTCTGACTGTCTCTATCCAATAAACAAATAAAGATTAAAAATAAATTTTAAAAATAAATGTGACTTTTCATATGAAAATAAAATGAAAAGTGAGAAGAATATTGGGACAGTCAATGTGATGATTCAGTGATGTTTTCAAAACATCAAAAAAGATTGTGTAGTGCATTAGCCCACTCCTCAACAGTTTAAGGACAAGATATACTTAACTTAGGTGGAGATAAGTAGTAAAGTATCATTGCATATTATAAATTTGACATTGACTAGATAAACAGATGTTTTATTTAATTCTTTGTGTAGTTAATAATTACAGGTATTTCCAAGATCACCATGTACCATACTTCAGAGTACATGACCTCAAATATAAATTATTTTATCAAAATATTAGAAAAGCCTAGTTAAAAGTCCACAGCGGAAAGTAAGAGAATAGTTAAACTCACTGCTAAGCATTTGAGAGCAACTTTGTTCTCACAGATGATAGATAGCTCCTTGGTTTAATTCATTTCTTCGTTGATCAGATAAGTTTGTTGGCTTTTTGATTGGATATATCAGAGTTTGAAAGCTTACATTTCAAAGGTAAGCACTTATCTATTGAATATTGATTTATATGATATCACTTATATAAATAAATTCTCCAAAATCAAGATTGAGGAATATGCATAGATCATATTTATTCTCCAGAATTTGTAAACCTTCTATATCCCTCTACACTTTTAGAATGAAATAAAATAATGGCTGCTGGATAAATTTTAAAATTAGAGATCAATGACACAATATTATCCAAAAGTGAAAGGACAACTACATGGTCATAAATACATAATTTTATCCTGACTGGATGGGTTCACACTTCTGAAGAATAACTGTACCAGTAAGAAAGGGTTAAAATTAAATGTAACCAGAAATCCTATGGAAAGCAACAACACACATCTTGACAGCTCCTGTGTAAGGACGTTTGGGCAGACAACCTCACCAGTGTGTCCTGGAACCCTATTTCATCAGACCCCTGCCACATTAGGGAAAGATAGAAATAGTCTGGGAGAATGGATCAACTTGGCAACACCCATGTTCAGTGGAGAAGCAATTACAGAAGCCAGACCTCCCACCTTTGGTCTCCCATAAAGATCTGTGGTCCATACTCCCAGAAAGATAAAAAATAGGGAAGCTTCCAATGAAGGGTGTCGCAAAAGGTACAGGAGAGGAGTAAGGACTCACTCAGAGAGCCTGTCGGGGTTAAGCAATAATTCTTTATTATTTAGATGCCAGAGAAGGGTCACGCAATTCACACAACACACAGTCAACCCGATACCTCTCCTTACTCAGTAGCCATTTGCAGGTAAGGCTGACGATGTGGTCACCAGTCACTGTGTTGCCGAGCTGATGGTCCTTTGTCTGCTGGTGTGACCAGCTGAACGAGGGTCTCTGAAAGCTGGGGAAGCAGCTACTTAGCCTTGCCACATGTGCTTTAAGTCTTTAGTACCACCAGCAGGATCCTGGTTAGTAGCAGTGCTTCATTCAGCTGGTTTCTGAGCCTCTTTATATACTAACTTGTCTCTGGTTTTAAGGTTACATCACCATTGGCCAATCAGGTTTGGGTTGACATTAGAGTAATTCTTATCCTACTTATACATATGTCTCTGTCTTTTCATACTATGCAGGCACACTGTGGTTACTAAGGTTACATGTTCACTACAAAGGGGATGGGATATGGAACTCTGGTGCTGGGAATTGTATGGAATTATACCCCACTTATGGCACAATCTTGTAGATCATAATTACATCATTAATAATTAAAATGCTTTGGCAAGAAAAAAGAAAAGCTTTGGCCATCAGCCTTCAGATACATTTAGCCCACTGGTAAAAATAAATAAATAAATAAATAAATTCTCTACTGAAAGGAGTAAAACAAGCTTTTAACTTCAGGAGTTTAATAATGTAAGCCTACTGTTTGACACACGGAGCACTTGTGGAGCAATGATAAAAGCATAGATATACAGGTCAGTAAATATGGTGCCCAGACACTGGGTCATGAAAAATTTACTATACAAGAATTATCACTTTGCGAGAATAATATAGAGATGTACTAGTTATCCTTTCTGTCCTAGTAATGAATCACCTATTGCTTCTCCTGTTTTTAAATTGCTGACATTTACAGAAAAAAAAAATTCTTGGAACTTAGTTTGTCTTTAAGTATCATATTATTTTGAGTCCTACTCATATTGATACAATTTAGACTTCTAGCCATGTCTATCTGCCCCTTTGTGAATTTATTTCCTTGTTTATTCGTCACTTAGTGATTTTTCTATGATATAGTGTACGTGTGTGTGTGTGTGTGTGTGTGTGTGTGTGTGTGTGTGTATGTGTGTGTGTGTGTGTAGTTTGTCATTGCCAGACATCTAAAATCTAAAGAAGGAAAGGTACTGACTGACTATCCAATGCAGTAAGGGGCTAAGCTTAAGCCTGGGTTGCACACATGGCAAAGCAAGTACACTATTCGGTGAACTATTTTACTTCAATTATATTTCTTTTCTTGTGTAATATATCAGTACTGCCTTCCAATGCTAGGTCATACTTTTGCTCCAAAAGTTTTGCTCCCTTCTCTACCTACTAAGACTTTTGTTATGTCTCATTGGTACAAGGCCCTCCTGAAGGTGACGCTGTATTACTGTCTCATTATTTTGGGAGTAGGCTGCAGGATACATTTTAGTTTAAAAAAAGAACATGAAGGAGCACAAAATACAGAAAAATCTAAGAAGATAACTTTAGAAGACATGAGTATTTCTGTCAGTTTCCATCCTGGGTATCCCAAATAAATTCTATTCTTTCAGATTAGAATCTGAAATGAGAAGACACATAGAATAAAGTCATAAATTGACCGAAAGTAACTAACAAATCTCATGAACAAGAAATATTATGCTTTATTATAAGACATGATGACTTGAAGGAGGGATTTTATTTTTTTTTATTATATCAAGTATAAATGAAAAGCACGTGGGGAATCAGGTGGTAGTGCAGCAGGTTAAGCGCAGGTGGTGCAAAGCACAAGCACCAGCATAATGATACCTGTTGGAGCCCTAGGCTCCCCACCTGCAGGAGAGTCCCTTTACAGGTAGTGAAGCAGGTCTGCAGGTCTCTGTCTTCCCTTTCCATTTCTCTCTGTCCTAACCAATAACAACAACATCAATAACAACAACAATAACTATAATAATGACTGTTTGTCTATCATAGTGTAGTAACAGGTAACTAGTTGTTATTGATTTTTCTTTTTCTTTTCTTTATGCCTCCAGGGTTATTGCTGGGGTGCCTGCACAATGAATCCACTGCTCCTGTAGGCTATTTTTTTCCTTTTTATTGCCCTGTTGTTTATCATTGTTGTTGTTATTATTGCTGTCGTTGTTGGATAGGACAGAGAAAAATTGAGAGAGGAAGGGAAACCAGAGAGGAGAGAAAGATAGACACCTGCAGCCTTGCTTCACCACTTGTGAAGGAGCAAGCAATTAAAGGGATACAGACTGGAAGAGAAGAAGTCAAACTCTCCCTATTTGTAGATGACATGATAGTATACATAGAAAAACCCAGCAAGAACTTTTTGGAAATCACCAGGCAATACAATAAAGTGTCAGGCTATAGAATTAACATTCAAAAGTCAGTGGCATTCCTCTATGCAAACACAAAGTTAGAAGAACATGAAATCCAGAAATCAATTCCTTTTACTATAGCAACAAAAACAATAAAATATCTAGGAATAAACCTAACCAAAGAAGTGAAAGACTTGCATAATGAAAATTATGAGTCACTACTCAAGGAAATTAAAAAAGACAGAAAGAAATGGAAAGATATTCCATGTCCATGGGCTGGAAGAATTAACATCATCAAAATGAATATACTACCCAGAGCCATATACAAATTTAATGGTATCCCCATCAAGATCTCAACTACATTTTTTAAGAGAATAGAACAAATGTAACAATGTTTATCTGGAACCGGGAAAGACCTAGAATTGTCAAAACAATCTTGAGAAGAAAGAACAGAACTGGAGGCATCACATTCCTAAATTTCAAATTGTATTACAGGGCCATTGTCATCAAAACTGCTTGGTACTGGAACATGAATAGGCACACTGACCAGTGGAATAGAATTGAGAGCCCAGAAGTAAGCCCCCACACTTATGGATATCTACTCTTTGACCAAGGTACCCAGACTATTAAATGGGGAAAGCAGAGTCTCTTCAACAAATTGTGTTGGAAAAAATGGGTTGCAATATGTAGAGGAATGAAACTGAATCACTATATTTCACCAAACACAAAAGCAAATTCCAAATGGATCAAGGACTTGATTGTTAGATAATAAACTATCAGATACTTAGAAGAAAATATTGGAAGAATTCTTTTCCACATAAATTTTAAAGACATCTTCAATGAAACAAATCCAAATACAAAGAAGACTTAGGCAAGCATAAACCAATGGGACTACATCAAATTTAAAAGCGTATGCACAGCAAAAGAAACCACTACCCAAGCCAAGAGACTCCTCACAGAATGGGAGAAGATCTTTACATGCCATACATCAGACAAGAGGCTAATAACCAAAATATATAATAAGCTTGCCAAACTCAACAACAAGAAAACAAATAACCCCATCCAAAAATGGGCAGAAGTCATGGACAGAATATTCACCATAGAAGAGATCCAAAAGGCCGAGAAACACATGAAAAAATGCTCTAAGTCTTTCATGGTCAGAGAAATACAAATAACGGCAACAATGAGATACCATTTTACCCCTGTGAGAATGTCATACATCAGAAAATGTAGAAGCAGCAAATGCTGGAGAGGTTGTGGGGTCAAAGGAACCCTCCTGCCCTGATGGTGGGAATGTCAATTGGTCCAACTTCTGTGGTGAACAGTCTGGAGAACTCTCAGAAGGCTAGAAATGGTCCTACCCTATGATCCTGCAATTCCTCTCCTGTGGATACATCCTAAGGAACCCACCACACTCATCCAAAAAGATCTGTGTACACATATGTTCTTAGCAGCATACTCTGTAGTAGCCAAAACATGGAAGCAACCCAGGTCTAACAACAGATGAGTGTCTGAGCAAGTTGTGGTATATATACACAATAGAATACTACAAAGCTATAAATAACAGTTACTTCACGGTTTTCAGCTTATCTTGGATGGACCTTGAAAAATTCATGTTAAGTGAAATAAGTGAGAAACAAAAGGATGTATATGGGATGATCTCACTCTCAGGCAGAAACTGAAAAACAAGATGAGAAGAGAAAACACAAGTAGAACTTGAACTGGAATTGGCGTATTACACCAAAGTAGAAGATTCTCGGGTTGGTCGAGGGGAGAATACAGGTCCAAAAAGGATGACAGAAGACCTAGTGGGCGTTGTATTGTATAAGGAAAACTGGGAAATGTTATGCATGTACAAACTATTTCATTTACTGTTGAATGTAAAACATTAATTTCCCAATAAAGAAAAAATAAATTTTAAAAAAACTGAAAAAAAATCTATCTATTTTGGGGTTTATTCTATCATATGACCCCTTTCTTTCACCTTTCATACTCTTAACTTACTTTTTTAGTTTTTTTAAGTTTTATTTTACCAGAGCACTGCTCAGCTCCGTGGTGCAGGCAATTGAACCTGAGAACTTAGAGCCTCAGGCATGAGGAACCTCTTTGCATAACCACTAAGCTATCTCTCCTACCTGGTGCTGTTATCTATAAACCATCACAAAATTTACAGTAACTAAAGACCTGCTCAATGAACAAAACCCATAATCCTGTCATTATTAGTCCTAACTTCAAATAGCCATACAGGTGATCCATCAAAAGCATTAGTCTTTCTCTGATTCTTGTGTTTCTCAAGTTTGGTTTCACTTCAACTTAAGTCACCAATTTCCACAGAAAACAAAATCATCCAGTGGTCTGGGAGGTGGCGCAGTGATAAAGCTTTGGACTCTCAAGCATGAGGTCCTGAGTTCAATCCCAGGCAGCACATGTGCCAGAGTGATGTCTGGTTCCTTCTCTCTCCTCCTATCTTTCTTATAAATAAAAAAGATCTTTAAAAAAAATTTTAAAAAAAGAAAGAAAACAAAATCATCCAAACGAAAAACCAACCTATAACCTCCACTGCCATCAATTTAATTCCTTTTCCCCTCCCTCAAATCTAAGTTGCAAGTATCTCACTTTGAGTACTTTTCAGTTTACTTGCTCTGGGAGCCCTTTAAAATTATATGATATAAAAATCTGTAGATTATAGACTTTAGCTTGATTTGTCTTTCTGTTCTCGCTCTGCTTTTTTAGCATCTTAGATTTGGAAATTCATCATTATTTTCACAATTCTTTGAACATCTTTTATTTAAAAGATTCTTTTTTCTTTTTTTTTATTTTATTTTACTTTATTGATATTTTTCAGATTATTTTTTCTTAATGCCTTTATTTATTTGATAGAGACAGCCAGAAATCGTTAGGGGAGAAGGAGATAGAGCAGGAGAGAGGAGAGTGGCAGAGAGACACCTGCAGCCCAGCTGCACCACTCATGAAGCTTCCCCTCTAGAGGTAGGGACCAGGGGCTTGAACCTGGGTCCTTGCACATTGTAACATGTGTGCTCAACTAGTTGTGCCATCACCCGGCCCCTTAAACATTTTCAACTAGTATTTTTTCTCCCCCTGCCATACTTATCACACAATACTTACACCTTGCTTGAACTCAGGTATATACATCCTATGTGTAAAATCTATACAGTTCAACTGAACTGGATAAGGTGATATAGCAATACTGACAGCTGTTTAAATTCATGAGCTCAAATCTTAAAACAGTACTAGTACCGGGAGTCAGGAGTTAAGGGCATGTGGCACAAAGCGCAAGGACCGATATAAGGATCCTGGTTTGAGTCTGTGGCTTCCCATCTGCAGGGGAGTCGCTTCACAGGTGGTGAAACAGGTCTGCAGGTGTCTATCTTTCTCTCCCCCTCTCTGCCTTCCCCTCCTCTCTCCATTTCTCTCTGTCCTATCCAACAATGAAGACAGACAACAATAGCTGCAACAATAAAACAAGGGCAACAAAAAGGGAATAAATAAATAAATACTATATATATATATATATATATATATATATATATATATATTACATACATTTGCTCTTCCAAGTTTGAGAATAAATATTTCATAAACTTACTTCAGCAAGTATCTTCTTATATGATCTTCGATTTTTCCTATATTTATTATGCATCATATAAAGGCTTCCATTGTGTTCTTTATCCTCTGACATTTCTGCTTAGACATTTCCTACTTCCTGGCCTTTACATTTGCTATCCTTTAGCTTATAATGCCCTGCCTAGCTTAGTTCTATGCATTTCTAGCTCCCTCCAAGTCTCTCTTCAAATGTCACCTTTTTGAAATTGTCTTACTCAAAAGACTTTCTTTTTTTTTTTCATTCTATAACATTGCCCTGTTGACTCTTGCAGCACCAATCATGATGTGTAATTATCTCCATTTTCCCTTTTATTTGTATACATCTAAAATTTAAACTTCTCTCAAGGAGAACATCTTTCTGTTTTGTACTTTGTTGTATCCTCAATGCCAGTACAACATCTGGTAAACAGAGTAAATATTTTTGGATAAGTGAATGCCGTAGGCCAATCACCTGATAATATCAATAGTTTAATTCATTGTTAATATGTACAGGTGACAATGCATGGTTTTGTAAATCTCATATGGAATTCTGATTTTCCTCTTTAATCCTTTATCTAACAGTTGGAAATAGCATGGATTAAAGGGAAGGGTGGGTTAGTCAACCAAAGTGCCTTTTTGCTCTTTTTTTTTCCACATTTATTGTTAAAGAATAGGTGATAAAAGGCTAGTTTTGATTGTACTATAGTTGCTTGCACCTTCAAAGAAATCTCAACATTGGTGTGGAGAATGATTTCCCAGGTCCACATAAGGGATGTCTGCAAAATACCTCCCCCCACAACCTCTCTTTCATTCCTTCCTTAGAGTTCCTTGCTTTGACACAATACATCACCCCTAGTTCAAGTTTCTCCTTAAGTTCCTCCCTTTCTGACCCTTAAATACTTGCTTCACAAAATTCATTTACACATATCTGTTGTATGTTATGATATACACAGTCAAGAAGTATTTTCATATTCTCATTGTATACTATTATAATTATAAAAACAATTACAGAGATGCACATATTTAGAAGGAAATAGACCTAGACTCTCTCATGATATTTGACTTTGAATAATTTACGCTACTATTTCTCTTCTGCTTCTATTATGATTAACCGAAAATAATTCACTAGAAGATGGGTTATATTAGAGAAAAGATTAGCTGGATAATTCAGTTAGACAAAGTGAGGAAAAAGAAAGATGATAGGAGATAGAAATGGGATAAATCAGATTTAAGAGGCACTTGTAGAAAGTTCAGAAGGATTAACAAAATTACAAATCTAAATAATCAGCTCCATAGATTATGACAGAAAATTGCCTGACAAGTGACCAGTATTCAATAAAGTTTGTGCTAAGATTTAGTCTAATGACTATTCTCTTTCTATCAGACAGTTCTTCATATCATTATTTTGCACAGCACTACAGTAAAGAGGTAAACAAAACAAACAAACAAAAATATTACTAGGTAATAGTGTGGTATAACTAAGGCTTTACAAAACATATATGGTGTAGTGAAACTTTTCAGAGCTGCAGTTGGAAAGGAAACAACATATAGCACTATGTGACTACAGGGAGATACCAGCTTTTAAACATTAAGATGTGGACTTTGGCCAACTGAAATTAAGTACCTACTTCAAACTGGTGCATATTTGACTAACAATAGTTAAAAAATATCTCAATGAATATTAAAAGTGGATATTACAAACTGAAGCATATTCACCTATAAGTACATAACTACTGTGTCTTCTTTTTTTTTTTTTTTCCTTTCCTCCAGGGTTATTGCTGGGCCTTGGTACCTGGACTACAAATCCACTGCTACTGGAGACCATTTTTTTCCCCATTTTGTTGCCCTTGTTGTCCTTATTGTTATTGTTGCCATTGACATTGTTGTTGTTGGATAGGATAGAGAAATCGAGAGAGGGAGACAGTGAGGGGGAGAGAAAGACAGACCTGTTTCACCACTTGTGAGGAGACTCCCTCTCCCTTCAGCTAGAGGGCTGGGGTCTCAAACCGGGATCCTTAAGCCTGTCCTTTTGCTTCACGCCATGTACACTTAACTGCTGTGCTACCACCCAACCCCCACAACTGTGTCTTCTAAAAACACTTAAAAAATAGAGATCAAGTACTAAATATAAAGGATAATGTAAGCGATACAGGTTCAACAATGAGGAAAACGTGAAGTTGATGTAGACTCCATGTTCTAGAAACCATGACTGATTTCTTTCTTTTTTTCATTTCTTTATTGGGGGATTAATGGTTTATAGGTGACAATAAAATATAATAGTTTATACATGTATAACATTTCCCAGTTTTCCACATAACAATAAAACTTGCACTAGGTCCTCCTCTACCATCATGTTCCAGGACCTATGACTGGTTTCTGATTGTATCTTTTTTTTTAATATTAATTTATTTATTTGCCCTTTTGTTGCCCTTGTTGTTTTTCATTGTTGTTGTGGTTATTATTATTGATGTTGTCGTTTTTGGATAGGTTAGAGAGGAATGGAGAAAGGAGGGGAAGACAGAGAAGGGGAGAGAAAGACAGACACCTGTAGACCTGCTTCACTACCTGTGAAACAACCTCCCTACAGGTGGGGAGCTGGGGGCTTGAACCAGGATACTTAAGCCAGTCCTTGCGCTTTGCACCACATGCACTTAATCCACTGCACTACCGCCCGACTCCCTTTCTAATTGTATATTATGCCTAATCAAGGTACCCTTCTGTTATATGTTTACTATACTTAGTTTTTATAAATGAACACAAAAGTCAAAGGAAGCACAAAAGCAATAAATAAAACAATGTGATGTGTTATGAATATTTGCATGATCAAAATAAACTAATTTGAAATGATTTTTAAAAACTTTAACATCTTGTAAAGAAAAAATGGTGTTATGTAATGATAACAACTGAATTGCTGCATTAATATGCAAACATTTTCCCTACTCATTGATTCATAGATTAAAGATTTGCAAAGATAGTGCTCACTACATGGTAAGATTGTAAGGCCCTCCAACCTTATCTCACATGCCAACTAGATTTGGCCATATCAATATATTTGCTCAAGTGCCAATCCAGATGGTGCTGTGAAGATTTTTTAAAGATGAGATTAATATTTAAATCAGTAACATCATAAAACACACTACCCCTCCTTGATCAAGTAAGTAGTCCTCATTCAAGAAAACTTAAGACGTTCAGAGAGAGAGAGAAAAAAAAGACAAGTTCTTTAAGAAAGAAGGATGGCTATCTTTCTATAAATCTTCAAAGTTGAGCTAGCACGTTAACTTTTCCTCTTTCATAGTTTTGTTATAAAAAAATACTTAAATGCTAATAAAGAAAGGATTTATTGGCAAAAAGGGGGAACTTGTAAACTGAGAAATCTGTCAAGACAGAAGATACTATAAACAGAAGTCTGTTATTGAATTAAGTCTGCTATTTACTTGCATCTTTTTTTTTTTTTAACTGAGAGGTTAATGGTTTGCAGTACAATTGCTCACACTTGGGTATAATTTCTCAATACATCATGATAGATGTCTGCCAAGCAATCTTACCCCAACCTAAATTCTTTCCCATCATAATGTACCAGGACCTGGAAGACCCTCCTTCCTTCACTCCTCTTCCTAGCTTCCTTCCCCAGAGCCCTTTGCTTTGATTTAATACACAAAAGCAGTCCAAGTTTCATTCTGTGTTTACCCTTTCTATTCTTGTTTCTTCAGTTCTGTCCATGAGTGAGATCATCCTGTATTCACCCATCTCTTTCTGGCTTATCTCATTTAACATTATTCTTTCAAGTTCTATCCAAGATGAGATGAAGAATAGGACTTCATTGTTCTTAATAGCTGAGTAGCATTCCATTGTATGTATTCATTGTATGACAAAGAATTATATATATATATCACAAAATTCTTTGTCACTTACTTGTTGTTGAACACTGATATTACTTCCAGGTTTTCAGTATTCCAAATTGTGCTGCTATATAAATAGATATACGCTGATCTCTTTGAATGGCTATGCTTCCTTAGGATCTAACCCTGGGATAGGACTTGCCAAGACATAGGACAAGTCTATTTCTAGTTTTCTGGAAGTTCTCCAGACTGCTTTCCTCATAAGTTGGACCAATTTATTTTCCCACTGGTAGTGTTAAAGGGTTCCTTTACCCCTGCAACCTCTCCAACAATTTATATTATCCTTCTAATATATTACATCTCATAGGAGTGAACATTTCTGGGTTTTGTTGTTGTTGTTTGTTTTTGCATTTCCCTAGTAATCAATGACTTTGAGCTTTTTTCCATATGTCTGCTGGCCCATTGGCTCTTCACATCCCCTCCCCAACCCCCATTCATCTATATATTGCTTGGTTACTTTCACATTGAAGCAAACAAGTTAATTATTTGGTGATGGAGGCACTGCAGCTCTCTCTCTCTCTCTTTCTCTCTTATTCTATTTTTATTGGACAGTTAGTAGTTTATATTATATTTTTAACACATAGGCAGGACCTCTCATCTCCCTTGATTGGTGTCTAAGAGATACAATAGCACCCCATGTCCTTTCATCCTGTCCTTTCCTCTCCTTCCCCAGAGTCCTTTGCTTTGGTGCAATATGCCACACCCAGTCCAAGCTTCACCTTGTTTTCCCTTATTGTTGTTTATTCTTATGCTCCACCTTTATATGAGATCATCCAATAATGATCTTTCTCTTTCTGTCTTGTCTCACTTAATATTGTGTCTTCAAGTTTTGACCACAACATTGCAAAAGAAATGACCTAATAATCATTTGAACAGCCTCATGGTACTCCATTGTATATATATGTACCACAGCTCCCTTTGCCATTAGTAAGAACTAAAATCGGTTTTTGAATGTTACTATTAAAGAATGTGAAAATAAGCCATAGAGTGTAATTAAATATTTACAAGTAGTATGTGTAGTATGAAGTTTATACTTAGCCATAAAGAAAGAGAAAGCCTGATTTTTAAAATGGGAAAATTATTCAATAAAAACACAACAAAGTAGATATAAAGATAGCATATAAGCATAAGAAAAGATATTCCACACCATATGTCATTTGGAAAATGCAAAGTAGAACAACCATATTGCCACTGCAAACATACTAGAATGACCCATATCCAAAACACCAAATGTTGGTGAGGTAGTGAACTAAATGAAATCGCATTCATTGATGGCAGAATGGAAAATCATACAACCACTTCCAAGATAGTTTCCTTATACAGTAGACAATAAACTTATCAGAATTCTTACAGCAAATACACTTCTTGGTATTAACACAAATGAGTTGAAAATTTCTGTTCATACAGTACTCAGTACATGGATATTTCTAGCATCTTTTATTGTCAAAGTTTGGAAGTTATTAAGATGTTTTCCAGTAGGTAGCTGCACAGATAAATTGTGACACCTTTAGAAAAAAAAAATAGTGTTAAAAATTAGCTCTGGCCATAAAAAACATGGAAAAAAAATAAAGCATATTATCATGTAAAATAAGCCAATATGAAAGGGCTAGATTCTGTATTTCTACAATATGACTTCCAGAAAAGGAAAAATTATGGAGACAGTAAAAATATCAGTTGTTTTTCTGGGGTTAAGGAGGGACTCTTTGAGAAAGCAGGGTACAGTGAATAATTAGGGCAGTGATACTACTCCATATACTACCATAATGGTAAACATATGTCATTATATATTTGCCAAAGTTCATAAACAATATTAAAAGTGAGCTGTAATATATGACCTAAAGGTAATTGTGATTATGATATGCTAATACAATTTCACAGGTTCTAACAATGTTTTTCCTTTGGCATGGAATATTATTAGTCTGGGAGGCTGTGTATGTTCAGAAATGAGGACATAGGTCTCTGTACCTTCTGCTCTATATACTTGTAAACCTAAAAAGCTCTCAAAAGTCTATTAAAAATATCACGAGTCATTAAAAATCCCACCATGATCCTAAAAAAAAAAAATCTATCCATTTCTTTCCAACTAAAACTGATGGGACAGCCAGCAATTAAAACATGATTTATATTAAGTTAAAGGATAAAGCAGCATTTCAAAATCAGATACTATACTTGCATTATTTATTCATAGAGTACTATGTGAATGCAGAATGCATTCTCACTACTGAAGAACATATAGTCCAAAGATAGGTCTAGGAGCAACTCAGTTATTGCTTTTGCTTTTATTTATTTCTTTTTCCAGAATTGGGCCAGGAGGTGGTCAACCGGGTTAAGCACACATAGTATTTTTTCCAGAATCATTAAAATGAGAATTACAATGGAAGGAGGTGATTCCAAAAGATTCTAGTCTGGAGAAGACTTCTTACCTAATACTCATGGTTCTTGTATCTGATTGTATATTGAGAAGAATCAAATTACACTCACTTTGGCCTATGTGTTGAACTACCTGTTTGTTGTTATTGCTGTTTTTACTTGGAAAATTATTACATATGCATATTTTATGAATGTAATGATATTAAACAAGTGACACAAAAATATAAACACTAGACTCAAACAGGAAAAAGGTGAGTCTCTTAAATCTTATTGAACCTTATTAATCATACACGAGCATTCACCTCAGTTGAAAGATTTTATGCTTAACAAATACAGAAACGAAGACAGTATACATATATAGAGCTTCCTGTTTCTATTCCAGACATTTAAATTTAAATTTGTCTATTGTATTGCCATTACTAGTTTCTGTACTTAATTTTGCTATTTGGCTTTTTTTTTCCTTTCTTTCTTTCTTTCTTTCTTTCTTTCTTTCTTTCTTTCTTTCATTTTTGTTTTTTATGTTTCTGTCAGAAGAAATGTTTACCCTAGTTTAACCTAAAGCTGAGTATGTGAATAAAATTTACTTTCCTCTTGAAGAGTTTCTTGTTGAAGCTTTCCCATTAGAAAATATAATTTGACACTGTGGAGCTAAAGGATATTATACTCACACTGAAAATTTAACCTCCCACTCCTTTCTCTTCCTACTTCCTGTTCTAACTGTACTAAAACTATTTTAAAGTTCCACATAGAAGCAGCATGTTATTTCTCTCTGAAGTGGTACATTCTCTTTCCTCTGCTTGCAGAGTTTTATTTTCTCTTTGCCTTCCTAGTCTTGCAAATCCAGTTTATGAATACCCTCCTTGGGTAGTTTACCTTTCTGACTCCCAAAGACTAAAACATTTCATCAGCTTCTACCCAGCAGTTTACTTATCAGTAGGTTCCAGGAACAGACTCCAAAATGCTGCTATTATTTCATGGTGCTACACTGCAACTTATTATTTTACAATCTGCCTTTCTCTGGGTGAATAAGCTTCAGGTCTATACTGATGCTACATGTTATTCATCATTGTGTTCCCATTCCCACACACAGTGCCTTGCCCCATAGTAATTGCTAAAAAAAATTTCAGGTGAATATAATTAACAACATGTTACCCTGTTGCCATCAGAAAGTAGTATTTTCATTATTATTTAAAATATACTTGCCATTGTTTAAAAATAAATTCCTGGAGAATTTGGCATGCATTGCCAACTCCTTCCTTGTCTCAGTTCACCTGTAATTTAAATATGAAGCAGTTTTATTCTTGCAATTTCTGCTAGTTGAGAAGTCTGTGTGATAGAGAAGCATTAAAGAAAGTGAGATTTGCCTAGACATCAATAAACTGGAAAGGCTCCCAGAGGGCTACTTGTAGTGTCAATAAAGGCTCATAATTACTTGCTCCTTTGAGCATTTTAGAGCCAATCCCTTAGTTCCCCTGCTGTGAGTGCTAGGCTCTAAAACAAGCTGCTTCTTAACTTCCTAAACCCAGTACAGGAATGGTAAATATTAGAAGGAACAGATCTTAAAGTTAAGATCTTAAAAGCAAAGTTTCTGGGTATTATCTTTGCTGTTTTAAGTTGTTCAGAAGACTGATTGTCGGCCCCCCTTTAACTGAAGGCTAGTGGTAGACCTCATCAATTCTGCACTTAGGGAGGTGTAAACTTCAGACACAAAAATACTGGAGCCTCTGCTCAACCTGAAGGAACAGGAATTCACCTGAAAGACACTTTAAGGGTGCATATAGATAGGGGAATTCTGGCACCAGACAGACACTGTCTCATGCTAGGAATACCTTCTGAACCATCTTCATCAAGCCTGTGTGTAACAAACCTAGGTTTCTTACAAAGGAATCATAAGTTGCTCTCAGGGAGGGCAGTGTCCAAAGGGTGATGGAGAGATTCTCACTTGTGCACGTGCGCTTGCACGCGCGCGCGCACACACACACACACACACACACACACACCCTAAGATAGAGAAAAAACTATGTGGGAGGATAGAATTAAACTTGATAAATGCATTATCATTCAGATTATTGGTGGAGAGTTTGCCTTTCTTGCTTGCCTGCTCTCTTCTTATGTGTGGGTGTGGGTACGACTGCTCTTGAAAAGGAGGTCCTTGGTGGAGGCTTTTCCTGTTGTTGTTTTTGGGAACGCCCCCCCCCCCCACACACACACACTTAGTTCAGATGGGGTTAAAATTACCTTGACTTCTTTGTGAACTATTTCCAAATAGCAATGAGAGAAAGTCCCAAAGATCCTCAAAATTCCTAGTGACACCTATCATTTCTATGTTGGGGTCGTCATCCATAACCCACCTATACTGTGAGTCAACAGTTTTAGTCTGGTAATTGTGCTTTTCAGGTTGAGTGGTGTATGGAATATACAAACCTCTACCTCCTCCTCTTGCTCCATTCATCCCCACATTCGTTCTACTAGGAAGGGTGTGTGTGTGTGTCCCCGCTCTTTTTTCTTTCTTTCCTTTTTCTTTTTTTCAAAGACACCCCTGCTGCAGTACAGTTCTCTTATCTGTCCCCAGTAAAGGTGTCCTCTCCACCTTTTTGATGCAAACTATCTCGCTTCTCCATATTCTAGAGAGCTGATGCTCCGGAGTCCCGAGAGGGGTACCTGACCTGACTTACTCCTAGCGCTCTGCACTCCCATAAGAAAGTGCGAGCGGTAGTGCGTGAAAATGAGGGATTGTGAGTGCGTGAGTGTGTTGTGTGTGTGTGTGTGTGTGTGTGTCCAAGATTCTGAGATAGTGAGCTTCCCCTTTCGGCGCCGAGCAGGCAGTGGCTGCTACGTTACTCTAGCTACAGCTGCCTCCGCCCCCTCAGTCCGGTGATTGGCTGCTTTTGCTCATCCTCTCCCTGCGAACGAAAGAGAAGGGCTAGTGACGCCCCCGAACCCAAGCAGCAGCAGCGGCCGCCACCTCCAGTGCACAAGGTATCTCACCAGAAAAGAAACCTGAGCTCCTGGGAGGGGACGCGGAGAGACCGTAGCAGCGCTGGCGCGAACCGAGCCGGTAGAGAACGCTTTGAAGACCAGGGGGGAGATCGACCACAGAGGACCTTCGCGACCTGCTGCTGAGATCCTGGCTTCACGCTGGGCTTGCATTTTGCAGACACCCACCCACCCCCACAACTCTATTGCCCCCAAACGGAGCCTTTATATCGAGGGAAGGTGGGGGAGCTGGGACAACCAGGACTTTCTCGGGCTCCCAAGATGCGCTCCATTAGGAAGAGGTGGACAATCTGCACGATAAGTCTGCTTCTGATCTTTTATAAGACAAAAGAAATAGCGAGAACTGAGGAACACCAGGAAACGCCACTCATCGGGTAAATGCAAAGCTTCATTTTAGGTCGTGACAAAAAGTCAAGTCATAAATGAAATGTGCATGTCGATCGAGTGACGGGTGGGCTAGTTATGTTAATGAGCTTCTCTGTGTTTAATCTCGTGAATTAAATAACAAAAGGCTGTTGTTGAGGTGTGTAAGCTTCGCTGTGAGCTGTTGTTTCCAGTTCAACTTACCCTGTGCGGTGGTAGCCTTGGCGCCAGGGTTCGCACGCTAAATGAGAAGTCACTGCAGAAGTGTCAACAAAGAACGTGTGTCCTTGTCCCTTTAATCGGTGGGCAGAACTCAAACTAGATGTCTTTACTCACCATTTCATTGCCTTTTTTCTCTGCCCTGACACTCTAAAGAGGTGCAAGAGAAAATTTGCTCCTTGAAGAGCTGAAGCTCAAGAGACAGGAAATGTGTTTCTCTCTTATTCATTTATTATTATTTTATTGTATGTTGAGGACGACTAGAGAATTGTCATTTGATTTAGAAACTCGTACATTCAAGAAAACTTACTCTTTTGCTCTTCTATGGGTTACATGCTTACATCGTTAGAAATTGGGTAGCTACAGAGTGACTTTTTTTTGTTGTTTTGTTATTTCTTTAGTCCAAATGAGTTCAGAGACTCCTCCTACCCCCACCCCAGAAAGTTCTCTAAATATCTCATTTCCTTCCTCTCTTCTCTCTCCCTGCCCCCCCCCCCCCCCCCCCCCGTCTTTGAAGTTTACCCAGGAGGTGGCTGCAACTTTTGTGTTGCTGACTAGCCTGGAAGTGTTTTCTGAGGATGTAAATCTGGTTGTCAACTCTGTTCAAAGTCCTGTTTCGGAAATCCTATCTTATCCAGAGGCATCCGCTATGGGAAGTTCCAAACTTGCAGGGACGCCCGCCAGGTTTTAATTTCTCTGGCTTTTTTTTTTTAATCCAAGGATAGAATCTTTGTCATGTGTGTAGCACGGGACTGCTAAAATGTATGCATGTACATAAATACAAACAGGGGAACTTGCTGTCCTGATCATCTAAGTGAGCAGCAAGATACAGACTTTTCTTGATAGGAGCTGCTATTTTGTAGGAAACTAAAATAACAGAAGTGCAGCGCAAAGGAATTAGAAGAGAATGGAAAATTGTAAAAGGAACTGGCTGGATGGTCGTTATGTACCAGCAAATCTAGAAATGGTCTATTCTTGGAGAGGGGGCAGCTCAACTGTGTGAGATCGATTGCACTAGGAGTGAGTGGGTTTAAAATGCAGCCTAGCTTAGTTGTCAGAAAAAAAGAAGGACTTGGACTTGAACATATGGGCTAAGGGGTTATAGGGTGTGTGTACCGGGGTGTCTTAGTCCGACCTGTGCTCTACCAGCAGACAAAGGGATCTTTAGGAAGGTGATGGATGGGCGCATGGGGGAGAAAGAGAGTCTGGGGCGTGGAGATCGAGATTCTTTGTTCTCTTCCAGATCTGTGGGCTCATAAAATGTGTCTGAGCCCTGACAAAGCCTCCCAGAGCCTCTCTAGGACTCTGAGGGTTCAACCCACAGCTTGGGACTCTGGAGAACAGGAGTGGGTGGGGCGAGTGTTTGAAGACTCTGTGTGCTGCCAAAGCGTCTTTCTGCGCCTCCCCAAACCGTCTGCAGGAAGGAGGGGGGCGCACCCCGCTTCCTCCTGGGGGATATGTCGGACCCCAAATATTTCACGTTTCACAAAGAGACTCCTCTTCCAGCCCTTTGCAGCCAGTGGGCGCTGTCCAGAGCGACAAGGGAGAGCTGCAGGGAGTTAGACTGGCCGGCTGGCTTTGGTTCCCACCCTTTTCTGGCTGAGCTGCTGTTTCTTCCCAGCTCCGATGGGAAAGCGTGGGGCAGGCTGGAATTTAAGAGGAAGGAGAGGCTCCCCAAGAGCTAACTCCCAGGCTAGGAGAATGAGTGAGAAGAGGGGGGTGGGGGTAGGGGGTTGGGGGGACTTTATTGGAGAATCAGATTCTTATTTTTAAAAATCACTTTTATTGCTCAGCTGGCAACCCTGCTCCTCCTCCTTAATTAAAACCCGCAATTACAGTCCTGCGAGGCAAAGCGGAGAGCCTGCTGGGGATGTCGATCTCCTGCCAGTGTCTGGCTGCGTTCCGCTGGTGGCGGACTGCTGCCTGCTCTTTACAGAAAACGTGGAGTTATTGGGAGTAAAGTGAGCACAGTTAGCACCCCCCCCCCCCCCCAGGAGAGCCCTTTCCCTTGTCATTCTTGGTGGAAACGTTCCGTGGAAAGGCTTGTGATCCTACCAAGTCCATGGCTTCCTTTCAACTACCTATAGCGCTTCTGGTGGAGGAGCGGATTCATCAAAGGATCAAATCAAGTAACCGGGTTTAGGCAGCCACGTGGAGAGCTAGTTTTGACATGGTCACACTGGAGTGGTGACTTGGCATCAGAGCTCAGGCCAGTATTCACAAGTGAGGCAACGGACTCAATCTCTCCGACCTTTGGGTGGCACTGCGTACCTTGCCAGTGGGCAGTATATTCAATTAAGTGTTTTTTATGGTTTCTGTATCGCAGAATATACCCCCTAAATTCTTAGTAGCTTTTCCGCACCCATATTGCAATAGTAGACGGTTTATCTGCAGGGTCCATCTAGAGTCAGTGAAGCTTTGCTATTCCCACATGTAATATTGAGTAGTTAGTTGTTCTATGCATAAGGAAAAAGAGAACATTAGCACGGATTTCCTACCACCCACTTATATTCTAGTATCTCCAGAGGAATTTTAACCACATTTTTTCAGCAATAAAATATTAGGGAATAGGTCAAGTAATGGTTGGACATTGAAAACTAGTATCCCCCCCCCCCCCACGCCAGGAAGACATGCAAATTGTCTATTGTACTTATAAGTTGGTAAAGTTTAACTCAGGGAATTAGGAGTATGAAATGCTCTGTTCTTGACTATTCAAGAAGACTATTGACTGTTCTTGACCTTTTATATTTTAAAGTAGGAAAAATGTCTCATGCCTCAGAATTAACCCACAATTTTGTTGTCTCTGTTATCTTTGGAGTTCAATTAGAAGTAATGAGATAGCATATTTGAAAATATTACATAAATTTTAATATTATACAAAGCTTGCTACATAATATTTTCCTAGTCAATCACATAAGACTTTAACTTTTCATATCTAGATATCTTCCTTTTAAATTGTGTACAAATGTCTGAATGAACATTCACAAGTACTAGTTCTGAAATTAATTTAGAGTTGGCAATGGAGATATGCATGAGTACTTATAGCAGCATCATTTTCAGTAAAGTTAGTTTCAGCTTGTTCTAGGATAGAACATACTTGTATATTAAGAAATCAAGAAGTATTACTTTGCTTTGTGCTACATTTAAATTTTTACTGAAAACTATGTGTGATAATTTAAGATCAACCACTGCATCTTTATTTTTCGCTGTTTGGCATTAGGTAGTGAGAACACATTACCAACTGTTTGTGTTGGAGTTCAGTTTGATAGAACTTCTTCCTTTTAAATGTTTTATAAGTTCATATTAAAAAGAAGAAGTTGAAGCTGGTCCACAGATAACACACTGACACTGTCTGGATTGGCTGAAATTATACCCCTAAAATCTATACAGTCTTACAAACCAGTGTTACCCCTAAAAACAAAACAAAATTAAAATATCACATGCATTTCAAAGCCAACTCACAAAGTATTTTCAGTGGGGTTTTATTAGGACTTTTGAAACCCCCCTTTTACAAAACGAATTGATCATACTATTATGTAGTACTGAACTACAGTGTTAATTATGATGCCTGCTATTTTAAGAGAAAAATGTTGTCAAATTTTGATAACATAACTAGTGATTTGTCACTATGAATGAGTAAGTAGGAATTTCTTACTTGTCAGCAGAACTACTACTGTATATGTATAAATACATGTATGTTGTTTTGTGGTGCATTACTTCTTTGGTATGATGTATAATTTTCTGTTTAAAATGTATATTGAATCTTGAGTATACACCTATGCAAAAAATGCTTTCAGTGCAGCTGGTACACTCATATCCTACCTGAAATGAGAAATCAGTAAGGGATGGCAAGATCCTTCATGTCTTACATTCACAGAAGAGAAAAATATTTGCCAAGACAGAATACAACCAGAATCACAAGTAAAATATTCTACAGGATCCATTTAACAAAGATGTTAACTTCAATGCCTTGGATTGTGCTAAATATGATCTCCTGATAAATAAGTGTTTACTTAAAGGCATAGTGCAATTAATTGTAACTATTTCCATTCAAAGTTTTGTTCAATGGAAACAATCCAAGGAGCAGAATAATGTGTTAATATCAATAATATAAAACTGATGTGTATCTTTATTTATTTTGGTGGGACCAGGACCTCCCACATGCATGTTCTCCACTGTTGGCCACATTTTCCATTTTTTCATGTGAGTGGGAGAGATAGATAGATAGATAGATAGATAAGCAGTAGCTTTTTTTTTTTTTTTTTTAAACCGGAGCACTGGTCAGCTCTGGTTTATGGTGGTGCAGAGGATTAAACCTGAGACTTTGGAGCCTCAGGCAAGAAAGTCTTTGTATAACCATTATGCTATCTTTTTTTTAAAAATATTTTTTTAATATTTATTTTTATTTATTTATTCCCTTTTGTTGCCCTTGTTGTTTTATTGTTGTAGTTATTATTGTTGTCATTGTTGTTGGATAGGACAGAGAGAAATGGAGAGGGGAGGGGGAAGACAGAGAGAGGGAGAGAAAGATAAGACACCTGCAGACCTGTTTCACCGCTTGTGAAGCGACACCCCTGCAGGTGGGGAGCCAGGGCTTGAACCAGGATCCTTATGCGGGTCCTTGTGCTTAGCGCCACCTGCGCTTAACCTGCTGCGCTACAGCCCGACTCCCACCATTATGCTATCTACCTCAGCCAAGCAATAGCTTTTAAACTTGCTTTTTGTTTCAAAAGTATCTTTCATGTGGTGCTATTGTTCACTTGCGTTGCATGCTTGGCAAGGAAGGGATCTTATCTGTTGAACTGTCTGACCAGCCCTGATGTGAACACACATGTTATCTTTTAAAAGGTTCTGAGAAAAACTGCACAACTAAGCATGTCATAGAAGTCATTCTGCCTTGTAAAGCATATCTGCAGTTCCTTGTCAGTAAAGCAATCTCCCACATATCTAAAAATGTCAGCTTATATAGTTTAACCTCTTCTATAAGTTTAATGATTATGATAATAATTATAATAAGCTGTAGTTATTAAAAAGCTGGTATTGATAGGTCAATTATTAGAGAGGCGAAGGTTAGAAACATCTTTACCCTAGAAATGGTGAGTCTGTGCCCATAATCTTGAAGGCTTATATCTAAAAATGTAAAGGTTAACTTCTGTGTATTTCACATTTTCGTTCAAGTGCACTTGATGTTTTTAAACATGGAAATCTAAAACCTGACATCTAGTCCACCAAGTAGTAAATTATACCTTACGTTTCCTTGCATCCTACATGAGCTCTATAAAATAATTTATTTTTGTAAACAGCTAACGAACATATTTCATAACAGATAGACTTATGGTATTAGATGAGAGAAGGGGAGAGAGAGAGAGAGAGAGAGAGGGAGAGAGAGAGAGAGCGCCATACATGTGCTTTGCCAGAATCCAGCTGGGAGCTTACAGCATTACAAGGTCTGTGCTCTAGTAGCTGAGCTATTTCCCTGGCTATTATAAAAGGATTACTATTAGCTATGCAAAAGCATATAACTGTAACTTTCATTAGTGAGGCCATTTAAAATACTAATGGTATAGAGTTCTAAATTTCACAGGGAGTAACTGATGATGTGAATTTGCTGCAAATCAGAACTGCATGTTAAAAAAAGAATGCAAACCAAAATACCAAACTCCAATTACAGAATTCATCTAACAGCTGTTACACAAGGACTGTTTCCACTGATAGTAGAAGGGAGTTGCCTATATAATAAACACAGCTTTAGATTTGTGACTTAGCTGCTTTTAACTGTGTTTTTTTTTTCCTTGAGATTAAAAAAAAAAAATTAAGATAGGATATCAAGAAAGAAATGAAAATATTGAAAGGGTTTTGCCACAACTTTGGCTTTTGATTCTAAATCTGTAAATCTATACTGTTTTTACCAGGAAATAGTCCATTAACAATGAATTGTTTTTACTTTAAGTCATGATTGTTGTCATAGATATCTTTCACCCACTAGCACTATCAACAGTATCCCTGCTACCACTATGCCACATGCTACACTTTGCTTGATTCTACTGATTAGAGGTTGAAGTATGGTTGGTTTTTTATGTAACAAAAATGCCAGTGATAATGTTGATTGAAGTTTCTTCACAATATCATCTCTGCACCCCACCCCCAACTATTAGGAACATGTCTCATTGTTGGAGTGTATTTGACTACTGTAATTTTGGGATTTAGCACTTCAGCTTTGCTCAGTATGTTACTGTCAGCGTTCCATTTAATCATCACAAAATCATTATATATTAGATAATCTTATTTCAGTAGTCAAGGTAAGTAAGGCCACTGTGTCCTAGAAAAAGAATCTTTTCCAAGGGCGTATAGCTTAACAAGTGATAGAATCCACAACATGTCCAGATCACCTGATACTTCAAGGTCTTCTTATTCTCAGACAAAACCTCATTCTATTATGTCTTTGTGCCTTTGCTGATAGTGAAATTGCAATCTTGAGAGTCACAATCATATAGATGCAAGAGAATTGGACAGACTCTCTCTATCAACTAAACACTGAGTAAAATGAGAAGGTAAAGGAGATATGTACTTGGAGAGAACATTTTTTTCTATAAAAGTCAAAAAGAATTTTTTTATATTAAATGATATTACTTTAAAAAGAACAGGCATAGGTGATTATCAAAACAAAGTCATACCTACTTACCTGTAATACCTGTCACCATGTTCATAGTTCTTTTTTTAACATGTAGAAAGGGACGCATCTATGATTTGTCACCTAAAGTTTAAATCAGATTACATGTGTTACTTAGATGAATGTTGACTGTATTCATAAAACTGGCCTTTTAATTTCATTTCAGAGATGGTGAACTATGTTTGAGTCGATCACTTGTTAATAGTTCTGATAAAATTGTCCGAAAAGCTGGCTCTTCAATTTTCCAGCACTCTGTAGAAGGTTGGAGAATCAATTCTTCTTTGGTCTTGGAAATAAGGTGAGTTTCCTTCATAAGGCAACGTTTTCACACTTATTATTGAAGCAGTTGAATTTGGTATATTTACATCGAATGGTTGATTATAATTTTAAGTATAAATAATACAAGTGTACACCAAGTCTATTCATTGAAAGATGTGAAATCATACAACTGAAATACAGTCTAGAATTTAAGGGTGAATATGTAAATTTTTAATATATTGTCATATGAAAAATTTTCAACAGACTACTGAGATTTAACAATCTCTACTTGATTTCTCATGATTGACATACATTTTGAGAATTTCTGATTTTTTTTTCATTAAATCTTGTGATACTGCATTTTCTCCTATTATATTTAAATAGCTTTTCACGTATTTTCTGTGGACTATAAATAAAACTGACTTACAGTATGTGTGGCTATTTCTATACGAACTATGATAAAAGTCTCAGTAAGTGATTTGAGAGGTGGTTTAGGGAGACTTGCATGTGTGGGACAAAGATTGATTCTTGGCATTGTATATGAGGAGTGGTGATCTGGTATCTTTCTGTCTCTCTGTCTCATTCTCTCTCATAAAAATGAATAAGACAGTCTTAAAAAAAAACCTCAACAATAATATCCTCCATATATAAAAGTCATAAAATAAGCTGTCTTCCAATACTAGTTGATTCTTTGCAAAATTTTGGTATTTTAGCTAAAACCATGCTCTTGAAGTCAAACTCAGTGCTTACATATGTGCATTATATCTTTTATTCTTTTGTTATGATTCTGTGACTGCCGGTTAAGGCGAGGCTGAACCTTTCTAATTGTGCACAAAGCAAATATATCACTTTTCTCATGCTTGTTGGTATGTACAGATCAATCTTTTAGCAAATCAGGATTTTTTAATGTTTTTTTTTAATATTTATTTTATTTATTTATTCCCTTTTGCTGCCCTTGTTGTTTTATTGTTGTAGTTATTATTGTTGTTGTCGTCGTTGATGGATAGGACAGAGAGAAATGGAGAGAGGAAGGGAAGACAGAGAGGAGGAGAGAAAGATAGACACCTGTAGGCCTGCTTCACTGCCTGTGAAGCGACTCCCCTGCAGGTGGGGATCTGGGGTTCGAACCGGGATCCTTATGCCGGTCCTTGTGCTTTGCGCCACGTGCGCTTAACCTGCTGCGCTACAGCCCGACTCCCACAAATCAGGATTTTTAAATTAAAATCAATCACTATTTACAGAATAAAATCATTGAGTTTGCCTAGGATTGGAAAAATTCTAATTATTTTGGTTTTTCATATTAACATAGAAATTTTGTAGAGAAGGTCAGTGCTTCTGATTAGCTGCTGATCTATTTGAGTTTCTATCTACTCACTTCTAGAGTCATATCTACACATAACACACATTATAAACAACTTGAAAGAAAAATTGGCTATACTCATATTTAGAATATTCACTATCAGTTCATAGAACCCATTGCAACAAAGACATTTAGTGTATGATTGAAATATGTTTGAAAGAATATTTGGAACTTAAAAAGAGATGGATGTCACGTAGATTTCTTATTAGTGATTTAACAGGGATTTACAAAATTATAAGATAATACAGGGTATAATTAAACATCATTCCAACCACCAGAGCTCTGTGCCCCATCTCCTACCATTGGAAATTGCTATTGTCCTCCCAAGGTCATAAGTAAGGGTTGAATATATATGTATATATATACCTTTTATTCACTTTTATGACCTTACCTTCACTTCCTTTCTAGGCCACACTTAACACCTATTCCTACTTCTGGATGTCCTTCTTTTTTTCTCTTCCCTCACAGATAAGAGAGACAGTGCTTGTCTTCCTATGGTGTTTCCCAGAGTCTCTTCCTTCTAAGGAATGGGGTAAAAATAAAGATTCCTGGTCGCAAACATTTGGAGTCCTGGTAGATTTGGGTTCTAGAGCCTTCTTACCATCTTTCTCTAACATTTTCTCTTTTGTAGAGTATGGACCAAAATTTGTTTGGGCATGTAGAAGGAAGGAGTTCTGACTTCTGAACCGCTTCTCTACTGGACAGAGATAGTTATGGCTAGTATATCCATACCCTATCTGTCTGTTAAGTTTACATAGTGTATGTGGGGCGGGGCTCTCGAGAGGTGAGGTTTTGGGGGTAAGTTGGCTATGTTACCTGCCTAGGTAGGTCAGGATGGACTTAATACATGAGAAATTTAAAAATTAAATATTTAATTGTTAAGAATGCCTTGAGAGGCTGTCAGATTCAGTGTTGTTGTTGTTTTTTTCAAGAAAGTGTCTAATTACACAGACTATACAAGCCAGATAAAGAAAATTAATGAACAAGTTAAGTAAATAAGTACAATTTCATGACTTAGTTAATATAAATCTCCCAAGTTAATTAATATTTTTGATAAAGCAAAGTCTGATAAGTAAATAAAGTAATTTGAAATAATTATTTTTTTCCATAATTTCTATTAATTTACTTGTTTATTAAGTAAGGAGAGAGAAAGAGAGATAGGAACACCAGAGCATACCTTTGGCATAAGCAGTGCTGGAATTGAACTTGGGATCTCATGCCTACAAGTCTGGTGCTTTACCTATGGCAAACTTTCCAGGTCACAGGCAATACTTTAATTAATACGTTTTCTCATACATATCATCTCTATCTATATGTTATGTAGCATGTGTATAAATCTACAGATAAACGTTCTGCTCATTTTACAAACATTTCTAAATATTTATTTTTATGAAAAAGTGAGAGATGGAGAGAGGAGCAAGAGGCCATAGTACAGTTTTACCTTGGCATATGTGAGTGTTTGGGATCCAAGTAAGAGTCTTATGTATGCAAGTGTTACAGTCTATCTATGAAGCTACTTCCCCTAGCCATTGGTTTTCATTATTTTCAAGACAGTCAAATGAAGGCAAGTAAATCTAAAACTACCCAATATATAGTTCATAGGACGGTTGGTGATACATGGATACAATTGAGGGTGACATCTTTCCGTTGTAACAACTAAACAATATGAAATATGAGCACTCTTTTGATATGAGTATTGACAGAAGAGGAAGTCAACAGTGAAACAAGAAGCATCTGTTGACTAAAACAAAGGTGTTACTTTCTTACTAGGAGATAATCACTTGTGAAACAATTACTATAATGCATGAAAGATAGAAAGTGCCTGTAGCAGTAATGACTAGTGATTAGTAATCTGACCTCTATCATAGAAATTTTAGGATATAGAATTAACTAATTGTTGGCTTAGGTTTTTTTTTTTTCATAAGCCATATTGGAAAGTGGTCATTAAAATAGTTTGGATTATTGTATTCCTGTTTCTACCTTACAAATCTATAGTGCTTTTGAAGAAGTTATTACTCCAGTTTAAAAGTATGTTTATGCACATTTTATAAGTGCTCTCAAAATGCTTTGAAGTTTTTGAAACATCCCAACTACTCACTTTTGATTTTACGTGATTAAGCTGTGCTCAGGAATATTTTTATCATTAAAAGTGATATCACTATATGCTAAGGAAAAATAGGCAGACAGATGTTGGATGACTTCACTCATAGCTGGAACTTACTAAACAAAGAAAGGAAAAAATACACAGACTGTGGCCTATTTCAGCAGAGCCAAGGACTCTAAAGGGGCGGGATCTGTTAGGATGGAGGGGGCTCAGTGCAAGGTGGTAAAGGAGGACTTCAACTGGTGCTTCCTATAACAGGAAGATAAGAAACTATACTCATGGGACAACTGTCTTGCAAATCATTATTTCCCCCAATAAAGTTATTTGAGAACAAAATCTCACTAAATTTATAATGCATATGTGTATCCTTAGAAAATTACTTATTTAGAGGGCCAGGTGGTAGTGCTTCTGGTTAAGTGCACATACTATACAGTGAGAAGGACCTGGGTTGAAGCCCCTGGCTCTCACCTGCAGGAGGAAAGCTTCATGAGTGGTGAAGTAAAGCTGCAGGTGTTTCTCTGTTTCTGACACTCTCTCTTCTTCTTCTCTCACTCAATTTCTCCTTGTCTCTATCCAATAGTACTTTACAAAAGGAAAGTTATTTATTTTCACCATGTGTTAATAGACCTTGTCAATAACAAGTGATTAGATTCCGTGATTTTTTTTTTTTTTGGTCTGGGGTCAAAAGTTTACAAAAACAAGGTGCCTAATATGTATAACCTTATTTGTTGCTCAACTTGTCTTGAATACCAACTGTAAGATTAGTCTCCTGGATTTTTCTGAAACAGTCAACGTCATTTAGTTTATATTTTAGTTGCCATAGCACGTATGCTCTTGTTGACAAGAAACCCACAGAGAAGAAAGAGTGGCACCTGGTGATAGGTTAGCTATATTTAACACTTAACTTGCGAAAACAGTGTTCAGTAAATTAATTCGCCTATATTCAGCAGCTGCTCTTTGAAGTGATGAGTGATGTTGAAAGATAAGTTCTAGTCGAAAAGTTTCTGTATCGAATCTATTCTTGTCAGTTCAACGGTCTAAAACAACCTTTCAGTTAAGCAAACATTTTCTAACAAACTGTTTCTTGTGACTAAGATTTTTAGTCTTTAATGAAAGTGAAATATATTTTTAGGTTCTTTCAGTTATATTTATCATAAAGCTCTTTTCTTTTCTTTTTTTTCTTTTTTTTAATTTTTTTTTTTATTTAAGAAAGGATTAATTAACAAAACCATAAGGTAGGAGGGGTACAACTCCACACAATTCCCACCACCCAATCTCCATAACCCACCCCCTCCCCTGATAGCTTTCCCATTCTCTATCCCTCTGGGAACATGTACCCAGGGTCATTGAGGGTTGCAGAAGGTAGAAAGTCTGGCTTCTGTAATTGCTTCCCCACTGAACATGGGCGTTGACTGGTCGGTCCATACTCCCAGTCTGCCTCTCTCTTTCCCTAGTAGGGTGTGTCTCTGGGGAAGCTGAGCTCCAGGACACATTGGTGGGGTCTTCAATCCAGGGAAGCCTGGCCAGCATCCTGGTGGCATCTGGAACCTGGTGATTGAAAAGAAAGTTTAACATACGAAGCCAAACAAATTGTTGAGCAATCATGGATCCAAAGCTTGGAATAGTGGAGAGGAAGTGTTAGGGAGGTACTCACTGCAAACTCTAGTGTACTTCTGCTTTCAGGTATATATTTTGCAGTAGTTTATGGATACGTGTGAACATAAGCTCTCTCTCACAAAGACTGGTGTATATCTAGGTTATGGGACTTTGTTAGAAAGTGAACCACCTGAGATGAAATTAGAGTGTACTATAAAAGGAAAGGTCTCACCCGAGTAATGAAGCTGAAGGGTTGTCATTCTACACGTGAAGTCTCTGGACACAGTCTGAGGTGAAGCATGTTGAGGTGGCAATTTTTGCGTTGGTTAGGTTGTGATCGGCGGATGCAATATTATTTAGTATGGATTGGGAGACGCATACGGGAAAGTGGGCCCTATGCAAGGGTTCCTTTTACATTGCTGGTGGGAATGTAAATTGGTACAGCCTCTGTGGAGAGCAGTCTGGAAAACTCTCAGAAGGTTAGACATGGACCTTCCATATGATCCAGTAATTCCTCTTCTGGGGTTATACCCCAAGGACTCCATAACACCCAACCAAAAAGAGGTGTGTACTCCTATGTTCATAGCAGCACAATTCATAATAGCTAAAACCTGGAAACAACCCAGATGCCCAACAACAGATGAGTGGATGAGAAAGCTGTGGTATATATACACAATGGAATACTATGCAGCTATCAAGAACAATGAACCCACCTTCTCTGACCCATCTTGGACAGAGCTAGAAGGAAATAAAGCTCTTTTCTGAATTTAGTTCTTTACTGATCTAAATGAGATTTCTAAAGCAATGCTATGCTGATAAAAAGACCATTAAAGTTTTATAGGAGACTTTTGTTAGTTTGCTATTATTCTTTTTTAAAGTTAAGTTACAAACAGAAAATACTAATCCCTTTAAAAATCTAGTAGTAAACTGAAACATATTAAGGAAAAGTTGCACTGGTAAAACCTGCATATTAAATATCAGCCTTTAAAAAAAAATTATTTAGAGCCCAGAAGTTAAAATGTGTTTTATTTTCCCTGTTTCTGAAGTAATTTCACTTTCATCTATATCAATTATTTACTGAGCAAAAGCACATATATTCTCTTTGGTGACATAGAGTTACTTCAGCTTAATGTAAGTAAGGAATATTTCCAGTTTCCAATGTCATTTTGTTAGTTATCTTTAAACACTAGTTTCCCTCTATATTTTTATGTCATAGATCTAAACTCTGAACTAGGCTTAGCAAAACCCACTGAACATTTAATAGCTCATACTACTTATAATCTAACAAAGCTTAAAAACCAACAAAGAAGGAAAAAAATAGCCTAACCTTTCCTTACAGTTTTTTTTAAGCATTTAAGCTCACAATATTATTCACTCATAGTAATTAGTTTCAGCCTTTTTTGCTTCTTATACCATAAGCCTATGTGGATGCATTCTGTGTGAGTGTTGTTCGCTATTAGAGAGTGGGTACACCGAAATCATTTTAGCTTTTCTCTCTTTCCCCAACTTTAGTTTTAAAGCCTGCAGGCGACTGGGAATTAACATATTTGAATAAGAACATATGTGTAAGGAACTGGGGTCAGCCTCTGCTACCCACCTGCAAAGGGGAAGCTTCATAAGTGGTCATATAGGTCTGCAACTCTCTATCTTTATCTGTGTGTAACTTTCCCCTTCCCCACAACTTCTCTCTGTCCTGTCAAACAAAACTAGAAAGAAAAAAAAGGAAAAGATGGCCACCAGGAATGGTGGATTCACAGGGAGCCCCCAGCAATAAACCTGGCCCCAAATAAAATAATTTTTAAAAAATACACTAAGGAAACTGGTGGTGCTTAATTTTGCCTACAAAAATTCTATTTTCAGTTTTTACTGATTTGCAAAACTGGTGTTGTCTGTTTTGGGAAACATTTCTTATTTTTTACTATTGCCATTAAAAAAAAAACCTACTGTTGCTATATATGTAACACAGCATTGACAGAACACATGTGACGGTGTTATCTCTTAAGTATTATTGTATTTCATGTGTTAGACAATACATTATATGTCAAAACTTTGCTGACCTCTTATAGCCTAGTTTTTAACATCTGTCTTCCTTAGCAATTAATTAGTTGTCATATTGGGAATCTAAAGACATGTTTCAAAATATTTTTGCTGCCAGTTTTCTATAATGTAGTAAAGGTTTTGCTGTGGGAAAGTCCCTCTGTACTCAGCCAACAAGCATGTAAGTGTTCTTTTTTTTTTTTTCATGAGTAAAGGGGTTTTCCCTTTTTGAATTTCCAAGCTAGCATCTTCATACAAATCTGAACCTCCAATCTAATCTTTAAGCTTACAAACATGTTGCCGCTTGTGAGTGATATCTTGAAATATCTATTAAAAAAGCCTTTAAATGATTATTGTCAAAGGTAAATGATAATACCATCTAATATGAGAATTTGACCATATCCGCACAAGAAATGAATTTTCCTGTTGTTGAAATACAGGTGTCAAGCATTGCCTTTTTTTTTTTCTCTCTCTAAGTGATAATTTTGAAGAATGTACTGGAGTTCATATGGATTCCTGCTTTTGATGCTATTTGTTAAATTTTGTAAAGATGCATATGTGCTGGGCTTGGATAGTGTGCCTGCTTTGTCAATTGGGTTCTTGGCTAGCACTGACCACACTGAAAAAAGCTGTGTGGTGCTTTTCTCTATGTCTAAGAAAGTTGATCTGGAGTGGTGAAGCCCAGTGATGACCTGCCCAACCCCCACCCTGCACACACACAAATCATGTGTACTTAAATAATGAGAGACTTCTTAATTCTCAATTCATGTGCTAGTTTCTACGTTTATTGGGTATTAGGTGATCTTTACTTCATTATGATGAACTACTTATGGTATCTTAGAGTATTCACATGGAACGTCTTTGTTTATACAGGGTTATCTAAACAATATCTGTGCTTTATTATGCACCTGAAAATAGATGTGAAATTTGTAGAGTAAAATGTGTAACTTTTCTAAGTAGATCACTTGAACCTCTTGGAAGCAAACCGGAATGGTACATTTGAGCTAGTTCTTTTCTGTTCTGTTCTTTCTTTCTCTCTTTTTTGTTAGTCATCATTCTAGTTTATATGTGTGATTTGTAGAATTACTCTTGTTGTGTGATGACAGAAGTAGGTCAGATTTTCTGTTCAGTAATAAGATTTATGATTGTGTTAGAGTTTTAACAATCATACCAGTAGAGGAAAAGTGTGGATGTCATGTCTTAAATGTTATAATGTTAGCACTCTGTAAATACAAGCTTGTAATAAGATCATCTCTGTAAATAATATCTAACTTTCAATTCATAGGTCTTTCACAGATTGTTTCTAGATGACATATGTTCAGTAGCTTTAGGATCAAGTGAGTGTGTATTTAGTTAGATGAGATTCACAATTGTTTTAATATCCTTTTCTCATGAACTTACTAGTCTGCTGTTTCTGACTAGTTAGTTCTGGGTATAAATAATACTGCCCAAAGATTTCTTGAGTACAAGTATTTAGCCTTCTGACACTCCTGTCATCATTCTGTCTATACCCTTCTTCCCTCAATTTAAGAGCAACTATTTTTAAGTCATTTGTATTAGAGTTAGATGGGAAGGAAGCATCTCTTGTTGAAGAGATACCTCAGATTTACAGCTGGATCTTTCATCAGTTGCGGTACTAGAAGCATTTGTGAGGTTCCAATTGCTAGACTGTCTAGTAGTTTACATTACAGGCCAATGTCAGAAGCAGTATTTTCCATCTCATCTCTCAACATCACTATTTGATGCCTGAATTTTTCCTTCCCAATGGTTTGCTAAAAGACTTACCTTCCCCCCCAAATATAATGCATATAATATAAACATAATATATAGTATATGAGTATATGTCATATGCAATATACATATAAATATATATTTTAGGGGGGAGGGTGATCCCCTGGCTCTCTACCTGCGGGGGGGGGGAGGTCACTTCATAAGCTGTGAAGCAGGTCTGCAGGTTTTTTTCTCCCCTTGCTTCCCCTACTCTATCAATTTCTCTGTCCTGTCCAATAAAAATGGGAAAAAAAATGGCCACCAGGAGCAGTGGATTCGTAGTGCAGGAACCCAGCCCCAGTGATAACCTTGGATGTAATAGTAATAGTAGTAATAGTAATAGTAATAAATAGTAATAGTAAAATAGTAATAAGAATAATATAAGGTACCATAAAAGAAATCTTAATACACTGGATCAAATAGGTTGGGAATTTTTTTGTTAGTTTTGCTTTATTTTGTCATAGGCGGTCATGTATGTGGTACCCATGTCTTATTTAAGAAAATGAGCTTACACATTTAAACACAGCTGTGCTTGGGTCTGAGTTAACAAAGGAATAATTCAAAACAAGTTGTCTCTATTTACTTTATGCAAACCACATTAGATAAAATCGATACTATCAAAATTAATGAATGTCATAATGGAAATTTGATTTTGCTTAATAAATACATTTTTATGTAAGTTGATAGTTGGAAGCTCTTTTTAACTCCAACAGCTCTTTTTAACTCCAACTCCAACAGATCTGATAGATGTTATATCATGGAGAATTATGGAGAAACCATTATGTACATGTGTCACCATGCACAAAGATCCAAGTTAAAGCCCCCACTCCATCCCTGCAGAGAAGACCCTTTATGAGTGGTGAGGCAGGGCTGAATGTGTCTATCTTGAACTTTCTCTTTAATTTTTTTTATTTTAAAATTTTTATTTATTATTGGATAGAGACGTAGAAATTGACAGGGGAAGAGAAAGGAGAAAGACAGAGAGATATGTGCACCTCTACTTCACCACTTGTGAAGTTTTCCACCTGTAGGTAAGGAGTCAGGGGCTTCAACCCAGGTCCTTGCACACTGTTAAGTGTGTGTGTGCTTAACCAGGTATGCCACCTCATGGCCCCCAGGTACCTTATCTTCTCCCTTCCCCCCTACCTTGCTCTCAATTTCTCTCTGTCCTGTCAGATAAAAATACAGTAGGAAGAAAAAGAAATCAAAGAGAGAAACCATATGCAAGTAATTTTTATTTTGTTTCAAAGAATTCTAAAGTATATTTCCTCAAATATTCACTTAATGTCTTAATCTTGTTTTAATCACTAATGACAATATAAGACAACTAAGTGGTTTACTCATTTACATTTTCTCATATGTTATTTTGTAAATGACATGACCAGTTATTGTCATTAATGGAGATCTTTACTTATGTTTCATATATAGGAAGAACATTCTTCGTTTCCTAGATGCAGAACGAGATGTTTCCGTAGTGAAAAGCAGCTTTAAGCCTGGTGATATTATTCACTATGTACTGGACAGGCGCCGAACGCTAAATATTTCTCAAGATCTGCATAGCCTCCTACCTGAAGTTTCTCCTATGAAAAATCGCAGGTTTAAGACCTGTGCAGTTGTTGGAAATTCTGGAATTCTGCTAGATAGTGAATGTGGAAAAGAGATCGATAGTCACAATTTCGTCATAAGGTAAGCTGACTGTTTCTAAAGATTTCATTTTTTTTCAAAGACATTTTATGTATGAGAAGAAAATTGATGGAAATAGCTAAATCTACTATGAATACAAAGGATTATTAAAAGCTCAAACTTCCATTTATCTGTGAAATATAAACTTTAATTTATTGTACCATTGACAGAGGTGATGTTATAGCAATAAGAAAGAAAACAATTTTATTTTGTTCAGATGTCAGCTTTGTTAAGTTTAATATACTGAAAATTCTTGTCAACATATTTCTTTTTATTACTTCAATTTACAGTCCTTATAGTTATTAATTCATAATTACTTATATTGACAAAGGCACTAATTTGTTAATCATATTCATAATGTCCTTTATTGCTAACGAATTACGTCAGTTTTCTTATTCATAAAGACCATAACTATTACAATATACTAATGTCACAGATGTCAATGTTATTTTTGATTGACAATTATTAGAAGATACTTAAAACAAGTCAGCAAGTTAAATTGCCTTCATTATTCTTTATATATGTTATATGTACATATTAGTATAATTCAGCTCTGAGTTTTGTCATATAGTTAAGGATACTTGTTTTTCATTGAAGAGAAAAAAGTATTTGTTGACTTATGTGTCATTGAAGAGAAAAAATATCTGGTGACTCATGTGTTTGGCTAACTTAACTAACAGAAAAAAGAATGTTTAAATGGAATCATGGTGACATTTATACAGTAACAACATTTTATTCTGAGCTAACATATTTGAGCAGATTTTTGTTTTCTTTTCGCCTTTAGAAAAGCCTACTGAATGAAAGTGTATTCAAACATATAGTGTCATACAACGGTAGATAGGAAATTGTGCTGTTTTACCATTGATAAATAACCCAAAATCCTTAACAGTATATAGGAATACAGTCTATGAAAGCATAGATTTTGAAGAAAATCTACTTGGAGTTGTCTTAGAAACAAATGAAAACTAAGTGTTAGTCATAAACATGAAACAATTTTTCTTATTCACGGTAGCTATAAATATTACAATATAATACTATCAGGTGAGTGAAATTTGTAACAAAAATGTAACTACCAATATCTTTATTCTTCTCAATTGGGTTAAGGACAGAAAATGATTTGACTTCAGTTGAGGCTTTAAAAGTTTGAATTCTAATATTGATTAAAAGTGAGGAAAGCCCTATCAACCAGTAGATGTGCAAATGAAATTGTATTTCATGAGGAAGTGAAAATACTTGTTGTGGGAAAGAATATGGAAGTGGAAATATTGACCTGTGTAGAGTATGGTTTTTACAGAAAAGTCAGCCTTTTGGAATTTCATACAGGACTAAAATTAGAGAGCAGGTGAAATAAAAATATTGAGGTTTTATGTGACTTGGGAACTGACGCAACAGTAGAGTAACTGGACTTTATACAAGCATGAGGTAGTGAGTTTGAGCCATTGTGCCACATGTACCAGATAATGCTTTTCTTCTTTCTCTTTCATTAATTAATAAATATGTTTTGAAAAATAAATCCAAGATTTTAGAACATAGTAGACACTGTAGCAATGTATTAGGGCCCTTTTTTATTTTTATTTTTTAAAGTTGATCAGTGCTACAGGAATATATGTTCCAAATGTGGTTGACTCCTAGCAACGTAGCCATCTAAGCTTTTCCATGGGTTCTGTATAATCTGATTCATCTCCACTTGTCTGTGCAACTGAGATGGTTTTAGAAAGAGAATGGAATGTTCCTGATTAAAGCATGAACCTGAAAATTGTAAACCAGTACTGGGCTTCTGGTCTCCCAAGGAAAAAAAAAAATCTTTACTTATCATTAGAAGAAAATAAGAGCCTTGTAGCATAGCCATTGAGTGCACATAATACAATGGGCAAGGACCCAACTTCAAGCCCCCAGCCACCACTTGCAGGGGGAATGAGCTGTGAAGCAATGCTGCAGGTGTTTCTCTTACTCTTTATCTCTCCCTTTCTTCTCAATTTCTAACTCTATCCAATATATAAATAACTACATGTTTTGAAAATGGGTGGGGGAGATAGCAATGGTTATGTAAAAAGAGTTCCATGTCTGAGATACCAGATTTCCCAGATTCAATCCTCAAATAAAAAAGTAAATAATTTACACACATACCCAACTGTCTCTCTTTCTAAAGTGCACACACACACACACACCACACACACACACACACACACACACACATACACACACACACACACACACAATCTGTATTGTATAATCATTGGTATAATTATTATTTTGAGTCTCATTTTGATATATTTCTTAAAGGCTTATATGATGATCACTTAGTATCTTCTACAGAATACAATACTGAGCATATTGGAATTTTAGTATTTTAGACTAAAAGTGATTCTTTTACTGTAGGGAATAATACATCAACATTTGTATACTACTAAATCCTGATCCTGGATAGTTATGAAAAGTTCAATTAGTATTTAAGAGTCATCATTGTAACGGGGGAAAAATGAACCTGAGTAATTCATGTGGTAAAAACGTTGTCATTTCTGAAGAAAGACTGTCACTTCTTGCCAAGGGGCATGTGACTTCTTTCCCTTATTTTATTAATCAAGACACTCCTAAAGACATAACATCTTTCAAACTAGTGAGCCAGAAAATTTCCTGCTATGTCTGGCAATATTAATGATGAATAAAATTCTTCCAGTGACTAAATCAGCTTAAGTTAGGGCCTTTTGAAAGATTCACTAATAGATATGTGAATATCTGAAATCAAGGAATTATGCCAGGCATAAGTAAATAATCAAACAGAATCCAGTATCACCCATTTTTCTTCAATGCAATTTGAAGTTTTTGATGATTCGTTATTAGGTGAAAGACAAAACAATGAATAATTAAGGAAGAGTATATTAAATAGAAAAAAATTGAATCAGAAATAATTCTTTTAGTGTAAATTAATTCTCCCTACTACTATAGGATTAGCTAACACCTTTATCAGAACACATGATAATTATCATTTTATTAAACTTTTTATAGTGAGAGCAATTAAGATCTAGTGTTATAGCAAGTTAGAAGTATATAATATCACAGTGTACAACCATCTACAAATGGTGAACCAAGGGCTTTTTTTTTTAGAGTTGAATAGCTTTATTAGCTAGATCTACAAATACAATGCTGTTATTAATGATAACATATTCGTTAGTTCTTAATCTTACAGTTTATGTCTTTCTTAAGAAACTCTGGGTTTAATAATAAGCACGATTCATGATAAAAAAAAATTTCATTAAAAGTAGAGAATCATATAACTTCCAGGAATAACTGCCAAGGCACATTCATGCATGTTTGACCTCCATATAACCCAGGCTTAAAATATGCATGCAGTAACAGATTACTTTTAAATTCTTCAGTGTTACAAGTTTGATAAACATGAATATTCTTTCACATCTAAATGTAGACCAGCCACTTTAGGGAATAAAATTACATTTTTGGCATACAATGTCCTCTTTTTTTTTAACATTATAGTGTATTACTTTTAATAGCTTTATGTCTGTAACAGTCCTTGATAAAGCAATATTTTAATCTTTGAACAACAAATCAATTACTTTATTTTGTGGAAAATTATCCATTATACTATACCTACATCCTTCCTATAGCTTTTTTTTATGTCATTCTTTTTCATTATTAGAACTCAAATACCTTTCCTTTTTCAAATGTGTCACCTTTTGTTATTATATATATGTTTTTTGTACCCTAGAACATCTAGAAAGAATTTTGCTTTAAAAATCAATCACAATATTCTTTCTTAAAGTGTTTTTTTTTTTTTAGTTTTATTTATTACTGGATAGAGAGACAGAGAGAAATTGAAAGGGGAGGGGAAGACAGTGAGTGAGCGAGACAGAGAGACACCTGCAGCCCTGCTTCTCCATTAGTGAACCTTCCCTCTTGCAGGTTGGGAGCAGGGGCTTGAACCCGAGTCCTCGTGCACTGTAATGTGTGCGCTTAACCACGTGCACTACATTCTGCCCCCCCCAATCGTTTTCTATACATGTCAAATAGGTTAAAATTGTTGTAAAATTTAACAATAATCTTTAAAACCTTTCAGTGTATTGTTTTGCCAGAGATGCAATGTGTTCTGTATCTGTATGTATGCAATGTTTTGGTTGGTTGTTCTCATGTGTAGCCTGAGCTCCCAGTTTGTTTCCCACTCTCCTGTTAGATACCATATTTCAAAATGTAATTTTTTTGTAAGACAGAAAATGAAACATAAAGAATCCAAACTGGATGACTGAAAAATTAGCTCAGTTGGCAGAGTGCAGGAGATACTTGTCCAAGGCTAATAGTTGCCAAATCAGTGCCCATAGGTACTGAAGTGGTGCTCAGACTTCTCTTTCTCTCATTCTTTCTCATATGTGAATGCTCTCTCTCTTCTATTTATTCTGAGCAATAATGATCTACAGACAGTTGCTGTCACTTATGCATACTTTCTTCCTGTGATAGGTGTCTGCACACTACACCCACCACCAACTAATGTTTTCCTCCACCTTGGTAAACTAATGCACATTGCATTTTTTTTGTATTCTTTTTAAATTTATTTACTAAGGAAAAAGATAGGAGGAGAAAGAGAAAGAACCAGGCATCACTCTGGTACATGTGCTGCTAGGGTTTGAACTCAGGACCTCATGCTTGAGAGTCCAGTGCTCCATCCATTGTGCCACCTCCCAGACCACATGTAAATTGCTTGCCAATGGCTCCTCTTAGATAATTATTTTCTATGATAACAACTGCATGTTCCCACAGAATAGTGGTCTTGACTTACTTTTCTGCATGTACATAGTAAATCGGAGAAGGTAAGAATAGAGCTTTTTCCCTAATACTCAAAGATCCAGTAACTTCATTTCAAATAAACATCGAAAACACGTCTTTTCAATAAGAAATAATCATCCAGTGCTGTGTTGTATTGAGAAGCTTTTCCTTATATATTTACATTGAAGCTGAAAAATAGTGTGATTATTTTAGTGTATGTTTCAATTCTAATGACTTAGTTTGACAGGTGGGAGAGACAATGCCAATTTAATGTCAGATATTTCCACAATATATCAGCCATTCCTTATAGTCCTGGCTAATAAACCAAGCCATATGTAAAACCACCACAAAATAAGGGTGATTATGTGAGATGACATAGTATTTACTTTCTTAAGATTCAGTAAACATCTGTGTAATACATCTTGTCAGCTTGCATTATTCCTTGAATTTCTCCCTTCAGCTTGCCATGTGTTATGAATAAATTTCCTTCCCATCAGTCAACTTCTAGAAATAGCATTTTTTTCCACTTAATATTGCATCCTGTAGTTTGACTTTTTGCTTATTTTGGTCTTAGAGTTAATGCTTTTTGTCCAGCTGTATATAAACATTTGCTAAGAGTTAAAGTAAGAAGAATATCACTACTTAGTCAGATATAAACAAAACTAATTTTAGATGATTCACTTGTGAACTGTGATGAGGTTATGGTCTTGGGAAGTTAGATTGTATGCAAAATACTTAAAAGAAGAACCTGAAATTCATGTTTGATCAAAAGGGACAGAAGCTGTTTGACTTTACTTTGTATAGTTTCGGGGAAAGGACTGGCATTTTCCTGGGTGATAAGACCTTCCATTTACTAGATTTTTTTGTATTGGTAACCACTGAAATTCTTGGAACCGTAGATTGCAATCTTTTCAATATGTTTTTTGACTTACGCTTTTATTGGTTACTTTTTTTTTTTAGTCTCTTAACAGCTAGGATGTTAGCAAATGTGAATTGTGATTATTTTGTGTTTTGAATTTTAGCTCAGTTTCTATTTTTTTTGTAGTTTTGGTTCATTTTTATGTGTAGCATATATGAGAGAGAGTATTTATGTATGAACAGAAACACTGCTCTTAAAAAATTGGGAATGAAAACAATTTTCATTAAAATATGTTTAATAACTGTACAGATGGCAAGGATGCTGGAGTTTGAAAAGCTCATTTTCTTATCTCGGACACTATTTGAACGATACTGAGGATGAAATGTGTTTTTAGCAAACTTAAAAAGTCAACACTTATAGTTTGTAACCTTAATTTTGCACATTTTTCTGTGGCAAATGTTACTTTGGTTTTTGTGTATAGGTTTGTAAATAAAATTATTTAAAACTGCTCTGTTGGCAATACATTTTGGATCTAGTGTTTTTGATGTAAAATTGGGCTTAAATTCCAGTACTGAAAAGTTTTATATTGAAATTCCCCTCCCCCACAGCTTGTAATATATGATTATTGATACTCAGTTACATGGCTGTTGTTTAAAGTTTAAATAGCATATAACATGTGACTTCCCTAGTTACATGTTATACTAGGGATGTCACATGTTATATGCTTGCTATGTTTAGCACAACATACAGTGTTTACATTGAATGATATAGTTGTAAGTGAAAGTGATAGTGAGCCTATCAAGAACTTAGTGATTTTTCTAGTGTTTCTGAAATTGTTTAGGCAAAATTTCAAAATTATAGTCTCATAATTATTTTTGAGTTCTTCTTCTTCTAGCGTTTGCCCTTCTTCCGTAGCCAGTCAACAGCGTCAGGTTGAGCCTGATGTAAAGTTTCGAGACTTCCTTTGAATCTGGATGGGTGGCAGTCGTTGACTATGTGGGTCATAGTCTGTCTGTAGCCGCAGGGGCAGTTCGGGTCATCTCTGGCTCCCCAGCGATGGAACATAGCAGTGCACCGGCCAGCGATTGAGGAGGGCCCAATCATAACGTGCTAGGTCAAAGCCGGGTTGACGTTTGCAGGGGTCTGTGATGAGGTGTTATTATTTTTGAGTAATTCTGCCTCATACATAGCTTCTAAGTATTAAAACAGAAATATGTAGCTGAAACCTTAAAAATGGAAAAAAATTATTCATTCCATTAATTTCTTGTTCACAAGTTTTTCTTTTCCCTTTTTTTTTTTAGTCTCCAGTTTTATCTCTGGCAGTCATTTTGCCCACTTTTATTGGATAGGACAGAGTGAAATTGAGAGGTGTGGAGGAGATAGAGAAAAAGATAGACACCTGCAGGCCTGCTTCAAAACTTGTGAAACATCCCCCCTGCAGGTGGGGACCAGTAGGCATGGACCAGAATCCTTGTATGGGTCCTTGGTTTTAGTACTATATGTGCTTAAATTAGGTGCACCACAGCCCAGCCCCTTGAACAAGTCTTCCTTCATTTGACAATTATCCAACAATTACCAAATATTTTCTGAGAGATACCTTTAGATATGATAAATTGAAAGATATATTACATGGTCTATTTTATTTGTAATTTGCTGTCTGGTGGAGAGACAGACACATAAAATAGAAAAACAAAATAATAAAATAACAGTTTGACATTGCTACCAGTTAGGGGAATAGAGTGTACATATATACATAAATAAACATAGATTTAAAATAGTTTTGTTTGCGATAGATTTTTTTCCAGAAAGCTGGTTTTTATGAATATTTTCCCCTTATTATATGTGCACATAATATTATTATGTGGATGTGCTTGTCATGCTTTTTAACCTTGATTTTAAATCAATAATGCTCAAATTACTTATTTTTTTCTAAAAGGTACATACAAGTTATGCTCTTCATCTTTCTTTTTTTCAATTTCCATAGATATGGACTTCTCTTTGTGACTTAAGGAACTACTAAATGTGGATGTGTAATTTAATGCCTTTGTGTAAAACAAAGTACTGATTTTAACTATCTACAGAAAAGAATTATAAATGCTGGACAGTTTAATGTATATTAAATGGACTTATGAGTATGTCTCGGCATTGTATGTGATGGTCAACAAAAAGCGGAACACTACCTTGGTTAAGGGAGAACTGGAAGTTTCATTTTCACAAACCACAAACTGAAACTTTTCAGTTTAATAAAATTAATACAAAGGGTGGGGGCATTCCTAAAAATTGAAAATGCTGAATAATGCACTTTTTATGTTATGTCCCTATGAACCAACATTTTTGTAGGTGAATTTGACTAATTAGTTTTATCTATTTATTTATTTATTTATTCCCTTTTGTTGCCCTTGTTTTATTGTTGTTGATGTTGGATAGGACAGAGAGAAATGGAGAGAGAAGGGGGAAGACAGAAAAGGTGGGGAGAGAAAGATTATGAAGCGACTCCCCTACAGGTGGGGATCCTTATGCTGGTCCTTGCACTTTGCCCTGCCTGCGCTTAACCTGCGACTAATTAGTGTTTTAAGCCAGAGTGAAGACACTGTCAGTCTTCACAACTTCTCTAGTCTTCCTCTCTTGTTTTGAATTGACCATGGTTCTACTTACAGAAAAAGGTAGTCACCTAAAGTAAGTAAATTAGTGAATCAGATCATGTTTCTCATTTAAGTTTAAATGAAACATATTTTTTTAATTACATTTATTTTATTTTAATGAAAAGATACAGAGAGAAGGACATAGAGAGAAACACCATAGCACTACTCAGCTTTGGTTTATGGTGGTACAGGGGATTGAACCTGGGATATTAGAAATGAAACATCCTTAGCATGTCCAAATTCAAAACAAAAATTTGAAATAATTATACAGAGAAAATCTAATGCTTTGCTCACAAAGCGACAGTTTGGGCCCAGCACAGGGGTGGAGGGGCTTGTTTTCTTTGATGTTTATTATCACACATGCAGGAGAAACTGTCCTCTGTAAATACTGTTAATAGACATGTCTTTCAGAATTAAGAAATATTCTGTCCTAGGGACAAATACCATTTCTACAAATACCATTTATACAGGTCCTCAGTGCATACACAGAGAATATATAGATAACTCTAATATAATGATTAACTCTAAGATTTTATTAAAATTAGCATCTTATGACTGTAACTATGACAGTTTCATGTGAGATAGAATAAATATATAAATAAATATCTTTGAGCAGAGTAGCAGAGACAATTAGTTCTTCCAAAGAAAACAAACAAAACATTGCAATGAATATTAATCTCTGGACTTTTAAAAGACAGCTAGGACTTTTGTTTTTGACCAGAGCATTCCTCAGCTCTGGCCTTGGTTTTGCTGTCATAAAACTGACACCTTTCCCATGCAAGACCTGTGCACTGCTGCTGAGTTATGGGCCTCACCTACAAATAGGACTTTTTAGTTTGGAGTTAGAATAACTTATAGAGGGACATCGTTATAGACAGATAGATTATACATTAGTGGACATAGACAAAATTATGAAGTAGTGTGATACAATTTGGATCCATAATAGAAAATGGTATGTGTAGAAAACTCTGGAAGATTACAGTGGGAAGAAATTGTGAAATTCTTGAACTGATATCACTGAAGATTTTTAGTTAGAATAGTGGCATGATTAAATAGTACATTCTCTTTTTTATTTATAAAATGGAAACATTGACAAGACCATAAGATAAGAGGGGTACAACTCCACACAATTCCCACCACCAGAACTCCCTATCCCCTCCTCTCCCCTGATGGCTTCCCTATTCTTTAACCCAGGGTCTAAATAGTACATTTTCATAAGATGATACTATCCATAAAATAATGATAAAGTTGCAGTTCTAGAATTAAAGAACAGAATATAGCAATGGTTTTCAATAGTGTTTATTAATGATGCATAAAAATGCAGCTCATACATGATATACTCCTACTAATGCTTCCACTGCACACACACACACACACACACACACACACAGTCACACATGTAAGCACGCGTGTCCGTGTGTACATGCACACACGTGAAATAAATTTACATGAAATTGTTTGCAAGGGGCATTGTGATTGTCTTTTATAATCTGTTCTGTTACCTCATTCTGTAAAAAAGAATTGCTGACCGGGAGTTGGGTGGTAATGCAGCGGGTTAAGCGCAAGTGGTGCAAAGCACGAGGACCTGCATAAGGACCCCGGTTCGAGCAACCGGCTCCCCACCTGCAGGAGAGTCGCTTCACAGGCGGTGAAGCAGGTCTGCAGGTGTCTCTCTTTCTCTCCCCCTCTCTGTCTTCCCCTCCTCTCTCCATTTCTCTCTGTCCTATCCAACAACGACCACATAAATAACAACAACAATAATTAAAAAACAACTAAGGCAACACCAGGGAAAAAATATATATATATGTAAAAAAAATTGCTGACCAAAGATTATAAATTCTGTTCATGATCCACCAGTGGGACTAAAGCTAATAGTCTACAAAACAGAGACTGGGAAATAATTGCCATAAAAGTTTAAAGAAACAGGTGTGTCTTGACTGAGAAAATATCAATAGGAATAGAGAACAGAAGATATTCAGGAGAACTTTTCAGATAGGTAATTTCAGAGCTTTATAAGTCAGATGTGGATAACAAAATAATTACTGAGATCTATACCTTTTATTCAAATCAGACAGTGTGTATTTAATAAACTCGAGCATGAAAAAATATTTACAATAAATGTCATGTAATGAATGTGAAGTTACCTTGGATTTGTAAAAATTTTCCTGCCTCCAGGGTTATCATTGTGGCTTGCAACCTGCACTATGAATCTACTGCTCCTGGCAGTCATTTTTTCTTTTTTTTGTGTGTGAGTTTGTTTTTGCTTTTTTGTTGGATAGGATAGAGAGAAATTGAGAGGGGAGGGGAAGGTAGATTGAGAAAGTAAGATAGACACCTGCAGAACTGCTTCACCACTAGTGAAGCTACCCCTCTGCATATGGGGAGTGGGGGGCTTGAACCAGGATCCTTGAGATTAGTACTATGTGTGCTTAAGCCAGTGTGTCATCACCCGGACCCATTTTTCGTATTAGATTAAAAAAATGTCATGTTAATTTTTATCCACTAACCTCTTTGCTTGCTGTTTGCTTGCTAAAATAACATCTGCATCTTCTGAGTACTATACCAACTGTCTTTCTAGGACCAAATGTCAGCAATAAATTAGAAATCATTTTCAAACTTGGGTTTCATTTTTCAGAGAAATGGAAATAATCTGTTTCAAATTTAGATTGATCATCAAAATATTTTTTTCTTTTCTTAAGTACAAATAAAGTTGATGTCAAAGCATTATTATTGTACCAAGTTTGATGAAGTTGTCTCCAAGTGTCAGGCTCCCACAGCCTCTGTAAGGATGGCATAGTACAAAGTTTATTAACACTATGAAGTGCAAAAAGTAAAAATCACTGTTTTATGGGGGCCGGGCAGTAGCGTAGCGGGTTAAGCGCACATGGCACAAAGTGCAAGGACCTGCATAGGGATTCAGGTTTGAGCCCCTAGCTCCCCACCTGCAGGGGGGTCGCCTCACAAGCTGTGAAGCAGGTTTACAGGTGTCTATCTTTCTCTCTCCCTCTCTTCCTTCTCGTCCTCTCTCAATTTCTCTCTGTCCTATTCAACAACAATGACAGTAATAACAACAGCAACAATGATAAACAACAGGGGCAACAAAAGGGAAAAAAATAGCCTCCAGGAGCAGTGGATTTGTAGTGCAGGTACTGAGTCCCAGTAATAACTCTGGAGGCAAAAAGAAGGAGGAGAAGGAGAAGAAGAAATTATTGTTTTCTGAAGTGGATGATTAAAGTATCAGTCACTGTATTTCACAAAAGCTTCTTCCTTCTTAACGTTCAACATGATTTTTAAGAACATATATTTCATGCTGAATCAGTTTCTCTCTTTCTGCTCAGCAACCACTGATCAATGATGTGGTTTACTTTCCTGTTGTTGAAAGATGAATATTCAGTCTAAACAACTTTTGCTTGGTTTTTCCACTCTCTTCACTCAAAATCACCATCAAAAATTTTTATGCAAAGCAATGAGGAATGGGGAACATCTCAGCGACTTCCTGAATTTTGTATTCACACTCCTTCAGGAAAATAAGAGATTATTTCTTTTTAATTACAAAGGAAAAATTTAAGATCTAGCTCAATATTTGTTCTCTATATAATTTTATGAAATATGACATAATACATAAAAGGTATTGATTTTGCTATTCTGTGTACCTCAGTTTACTAATTTGTAAATTTCGGTAGTATAGTTCACTATGTTGTTTAGTAAGTATATTATCTTTAAAGGATTACTGGCACTTTGTAAACTTTTTATAAGTGTTATCATAAAATTAAATATACCTACTCTGCACCGTATAATGGCAGAAAGCATAATGGAAATTGAATTGAATTTATTCCACTCAGGTGAATAAATGTTATCAGTGATGGGAACATGTAAATATAGAGTTGAAATAGCATGCTTAATTTTGTTTCTATTCATTTTGGCAAATTATTCTAATACTGCTGGATATGTTGGACACTGAACTGGTAGCCACTGATGACTAGAAAAGAAATGAGATGTGGTTTAAGGAACTCATAAGCTACCAGGATAAACTGCTGCATCCATGCAAGTGGCATATGGTGTGATTAATTCAATGAAAGATACATGTGGATATTAACTGATGAAAATGATGTAACATAGAATTTGAAACTTACTTCTGGAGACCAGACATCTCTGTTCATTATGCCCATGGGTGAGCAGAACTAAGGAATAAGTTTGTGTACACTAAGTAAAACTGAAGCAGGTGATATCTGACTTGACTTTATTGAAAATTTTTTTGTAGTATCTTTATTTATTAGCTAGACAGCCAGAAACTGAAAGGGAAGTGGAGACAGAGAGGCAGAGAGACAGAATGACACCTGCAACACTGCTTCACCACGCAAAGCTTTCTTCCTACAGGGGGGATGTCGGGGGGGGGTGTTGAACCCAGGTCCATTCACATTATTAACATGGGAACTCAACCAGGTGTGCCACCACCCAGCCCCTGTCTTATTTTTTAAAGTTATGTTTTATAATAAAGAGGTGGCGGGGGAAAGGGTATGTGGTAATAGAGGAAGAGGCCAGAGTAATGAAATCTGCCATTGTGCTAGCTCCTGAGCTAGCTCCGAAGTTTTAAATTTCACTCACTGAATGTCTCCTGAGCTAGAATGAGCATACTGAGAACATACGGACATAATCGACTGTGAGAATAAGAGATTAGTGCTCATAAGACCCTTTGATGGCTTGAAAAGGCTAGGTAGGATAACTTAAACTGGATAGGAGTGATGAGAATAAAAGAAGTCATATTTGTTGATGTAAATTTGATATTGGCATTTGATAACCAGTATAATATGGAAAATTGGAAAAGGGGAGATCTGACAGATGTCTCTCAGATGCTTTTCTTTTGATGACAACAGAAGCGTTATTGTCATAGGAGACAGAAAAGGCAACAACAGATTTATGAAGAGTAAAGAGTAGTAGATAACTGAAAGTACTGAGTTGCAGTGTCTTAGAGACAACTATTAAAATTTGAAGTAACTCGCTTCACTGAAAGGAAAGTCATATTAGTGAAAAAGATTTGTGTAGCCATGCTCAATAAAGACATTGCCATAGTTGACATGATTCGAAAAGAGATGATTAAAACCCTACAAAATATTAACAATTAAATGATAAGAAATAATCAGTTGAGGAGGTCAGACGGTAACACACTGGGTTAAACATACATAGTTCGAAACACAGGGACTGGCATAAGAATCTCAGCTGGAGCCCTCGGTTCAAGCCCCGGCTCTCCACATGCAGGGGTGTCACTTCTCAAACAGTGAAGCAGGTTTGCAGGTGTCTTTCTCTCCCCCTCTTTGCCTTACCCTCTTTCAATTTCTTTCTGTCCTATCCATTAACATCAACAGCAGCAGCAACAACAGTGTGTGTGTGTGGAGACAGAGAGAGAGAGAGAGAGAGAGAGAGAGAGAGAGAGAGTCTCCAGGAGCAGTGGATTCGTAGTGCAGGAACCGAGCCCCAGTGATAACCCTGGAGGCAATAATAATAATAATAAATAATATATATTTATAAAAATTATGAATAATAAATAATGATAATTATCATTATTATTTATTGAACATTTGTTCCTTTTAAATATTTAATATTTAATAATATTTAATATTTAAAAATATTTAATATTTATTTAGTATGTGATCAGTCTTTTATTTAAAATCTTTTAAATACTTAATTTCTTTCATGAGAGAAAGAGGTTGAAGCACAGCTCTAGCAGGCAAGATACTAGAGATCAAACCTGGGGGACACTGAGAATTGAACCTAGTGCCCCATACATGAAAATCCTGTGCTTTATTGCTAAGCTACTTTACCCAGTTTCAACACTTTTGTTGTGTAGGGATTGTGTAAATAGGTGCATAGTAGTCCTGCTATCCTCTACAACAGCTAAAATTAGATAGTATTTTCAGACCTGTCTTCTTGACAGAAAGAATCAGAAATGTGGCCCAAGCTGGTCTAGCTTCCAGATGTGGCTTTGGTAAGAAATAGGTTCAATATTGATTCTTAGATACTTAAAGTTCAGCATTACCTTGTGAGAGGAACAAGAGATGCCCATGGCAGGGAGCTAATAAACTGTCCTGTACTGTAATGACCAAGTCATCTTTCCAGTATATATTTTTCTTCTAAGTTAACCAGAGTTTATTTCTGACTGTTGGGTGCAAGCAGGCAGAATTATGAGCAGAAATAGTCACCAACCAATTTCCAGAATCAGTTTGGTAATTTTTTTCTCATTCTGTGATTTCCCCAGAAATATGACACTGTTCTCACCATCCAAACAATTATTAGTCTGGGGAAAAATTTTACTCTTGTTTAGTCACCTGGTTATTTTCATGATATATGTCACTTATATTTATTTCAATCAAGTATTTTAATAATTTTATCATATCATTAAGCATAAATATGCAATTTGTTAATATTTTTATCTACATACTGAAACTGGAATTCCTTATCTCTATTATGCTTTTTTGTTTTAGTTTTTTACTTCATACTAGTATACCACATATAAGTCAACTGTTAATTCTGTGCTTCAGATTTTAGAAAAGAAACCTTGATTATTTACTCATTTCATTAGCATTTTAGAAATCTCTCTTGATAAATGTGAGGCCTGATTATTATTTTTGTTCTTGATATTTTAAAACTAAAGTTTTAGGGAGTCGGACGGTAGCGCAGTGGGTTCAGTGCATGTGGCACAAAGTGCAATGACTGGCATAAGGATCCCGGTTCGAGGCCCAGGCTCTCCACCTGCAGGAGAGTCCTTTCACAGTCTGTATTTCTCTCCTCCTCTCTATCTTCCCCTCTGTCCATATCCAGCCACAACGACATCAGTAACAACTACAATAATAACTACAACAATAAAAAGAAAACATTGAAAAACTAAACTTTTAGATACTTTTATTCAGCGACTGTTCAGGATATTGGGCAGTGGTCATGACCAAATGAAGTATAAAATGTTTAAGTTCTGAGAGTCTAAGCCTAAAACCTGAGACCACATGGCAAAGCACACTTTCTCTCATAGGGAAGCCAGTGTGAAGGATGAACAAATATTTCCTCTCATTATGAAAAAAATCATGTATGTGAACAATGACAATTATGACTCTTATTTTTGAGATTATTCTAAAGTAGTGGTGTTTCTCTTTTTAATATGAACCATTCCTTAGACTTTTTTATTTACTTATTTTTATTTATTTATTTTTCCCTCCAGGATTACTGCTACTCCTGGCGAGCATTTTTTTTTTTCATTTTCTTAGAAAGGACAGAGAGAAATTGAGAGGGGTGGGGAAGTTAGGGAGAAGGAAAGAGAGACATATGCTGACCTGCTTTGCTGTTTGTGGATCATCACCCCTGCAGGTGGGAAGCCAGGGGCCCAAACCCAAATCCTCCTGTAGGCCCTTGCCTTTGTACTATGTGGACTTCACTGAGTGTACCACCTCCCGGCCCCCTTGAAAGTATTTTTAAAGATAAAGACAGAGAGGTAGAAAGAGTGAAAAAAGAACACAGCACCAAAGATTCCTTCAGTGCAATGGGGTCTCAGCTCAAACCTTGGTAGCACACATGACAAAGCAGTAAACTATCCACATGAGGTATTTTGCTGGTCCCTTTGGGCATGAACTTAATTAGAGTTCTTGATCTATAATATATCCCACTCCTTACCTGAAAGGACTGCTAATTTCTGTTTGGAGCATACAACCCTCATCTCATGAAAGTCCATAGAGACAGGTAGACTGTATGCTTCAACTTCCCGTAACAATTAGACAAAAGCAACTGCAAATTGTTTGTTTAAAATGACAGCTTTCAGAGAATACTTGTTTTCTTAGCTCTTGAAACTCAAAAGCAGAGTAAGACTGGATAGTAACAATAGTCTTTCTCTGGGGTTGTGGAAAAGAAGATATTCTCTCCACTTCACAGTTAGTTAACAAGTATGATTTTGTTGTTAATTATGGTTTTGGCTGAGGGATTTCAGTGTTAGTACAGACAGGTACACATTAGAGTTGGTCAAAAAAATGTTAGTCATCAGTGCAGATTCTCACCCTAACATGAGGTAAAAAACCAAAGTTTACTATGTAATGCACCCAAGTCTTGTTCTTTTCATGTAAACCTAAATTTGTACATATGTCATATTTATAAATAAGTAATTAATAAATTCCTTTATCATAGTGCATGCTATTCCTCAGTCTCTGCAGAGATTAGTTTCATACCAAACACAAATCCATAAAATATACCATGGGATATGTCAATAAGTATTATATTATTGATTTGCTAATAAAAAGTGTAAAGATATTTTGACTAAATTATATTATTGTAAAATAGGACAAAGAGAGTTAACATATAAAGCCAGGACAAGTTGTTGACTAATCATGAACCTAAAGGCTAGAGTATTACAGATGAAGAGTTGGGGGGTCTCCGTTTTCTAGATAGCTAGTAGACATATTTTAGTTATATTCCAAAGGGCCTATGACTATACTCGTTTTTTTCCCCGAGTCTGAAATATGATATGCAGTTGGATACAAGTTATAGTCTCCGGAGATGATCTCATGGCTGAAAAAAGGACCAGAAAGCTGGATCAGGGAAGAGAGTAGCTCCCAAATATGGGAAAGGTGTATAAATATTGTTGACTGTAAACCCCATAAATTTGATCTAATCTGGGGCCCATATTCAGCTTAGGAGCCTATGTGACCTCTGCATCCCTCTAAATCTGAACTCACATTCTGTGGTCATGAGTAGGTTCATGATTAGTCAACAACTTGTTTGGCTTTCTATGTTAACTCTTTTTTCAGCCACCAGGTTCCAGATGCTAGTATGATGCTGACCAAACTTCCCTGGACAGACAACCCTTACCAATGTGTCCTAGAGCTCCAATTCCCAAAAAACCCCACCCCACTAGGAAAAGAGAGAGGCAGACTGCGAGTATGGATCGACCTGTCAATGCCCATGTTCATCAGGGAAGCAATTACAGAAGCCAGACCTTCCACCTTCTGCATCCCACAATGACCTTGGGTCCATACTCCCAGAGGGTTAAAGAAGAGCAAAGCTATCAGGGGAGGGGATGGGATACAGATTTCTGGTGGTGGGAATTGTGTGGAGTTGTACCCCTCTTATCCTATGGTTTTGTCAGTGTTTCCTTTTTATAAAAAATAAAAATAATAGGACAAAGTCACCTATTTTTTAATGTATTCAGAGAGTGTAACAGTATTTGCACACTGGACTGTTGAACTGTTAAAAGCAGGATCACATGTGTAGAGAATATTGACATGCCTTAATATGAAGTTCTGTGATCCTTAATATGTCATACATGATATTAGTCCTTTTTCCATTATGAATTAAAATAAATAAACAATCATAAAATAAATGAAGGTACCTTCAGTTTTGCATAAAGGAATATTTAGAGGTAATATTATCTAGTACAGATCTGAAGATATTTCAGAAGTTCAGAGTAAAAGTGAAACTAACTACATTTTTGCAGCTATTTAACCAATGGTAGAAAATAAACTTTAGTAATTTAAGGCTTAGGCAGAATAGAGTAAATATAGTATACAGTCAACTCCCTATTTCTGTGTATATGTTTTCATGTTTCTAATATGCAAAAAAGTACAAAATGTTGAATAGTACAAAAGATCATTTTTCTGGAGAAAGAGAACTTGAATGTATGAAATATTTTTTATGTACTCAGTGGCTTTCACTCATGAAAATTTATCCTTTAAAAAATGTTCACCTAGAGGAGCCCCCGACTCCCCACCTGCAGGAGGGTCGCTTCACAAGTGGTAAAGCAGGTCTGCAGGTGTCTATCTTTTTCTCCCCTCTCTCTGTCTTCCCTTCTTCTCTCCATTTCTCTGTCCTATCCAACAACGACATCATAACAACAACAATAATAACTACAACAACAATAAAACAATAAGGACATCAAAAGGGAAAATAAATAAATAAATAAATAAATAATGTTCACCTAGAAGGACTTATGTCGGCAGTGGTGATGTTGTGCAGACACCTATCATAAAGAGATGAAATTGCACCCAAATGAGAGCAACCATCTTGTAAATGACTATTTTCTAATAAATACTTGAGAAAGAACAGGCCACCCTTCAGTTTTATGAGATTAAAAACAACACATTAAGTAGTGTATTTGCCCATAAGTTCTTGAGACATTCTTACTGCTTTTGAATATTGTAACTTCTAACAAGAATTTATTTTAAAACATGAAGAATATGTGATTTCAAATCAATTTATATTCTTGCTCAATCAGCAGTATTGCTACTAGTTCACATGACACTCACAAGTCTACTGAATTGCTGGAGTGCAGCACAGCTGGTTGGTTATTTTGGCTTTTTAAATTACCCTGAATTTGTGGCATTTGACTAATTATATGATGAAATATCTTATTCAAGAATGGGGTTGTTAATTTACTCACTGCATATGGACATTATGTTATCATTCCTTTCAGTGAAAAAAAAATAGACATAGTCACTTCAAGGAAAATGAACAAGCTAGACTCCTGGTGCTAGCTTTGTAGATATTTAAAGTGCTCCCCACCAAAAAAAAAAAAAGATTGCTCTGACTATCTGGTACTCTTTGCAACATCAGTTAGCATCATCATTGTTCAGCATCCTTTGAATCAAATGTGTAGTTTTCCCCTAGATCAACCTTATTCTTTAGAAATATTGTTATTATGTTAGTTTCCTTTTGCTTGCAATGTGGAAAGTACCACTCTTTCAAAACTGAACTTTATTGAGAAGTATCTTACTAGGTTTTAAAACACATGGTCAGATAATCATGTTTCAGAAGTATATTGAGTCAGAATACTAGATTTTAGCATATATGGGGGGAAAGGTATTTTTAGTGTCATTCAAGAGTAATTAACAGAATAAACTGAGTTCCTGAAAATGTAATACAATAGAAAATCCTTTTCTTCTGTCTTTAACTGGTTTTAATTATTTTTGCAATTATTGAGAAAAAGGAAGAAGCTGTTCTTTTTCTATACTGGAAATCCTCTGCAAATAATTGCTGATAAGACAAAGATGTTTCTCAAGACATCTCCCCCTAATAGAAATATATTGACTTCAATGCAAACAAACAAACTTTTGTCTGTTTTCTTTACCTGAGGAGGAAAAAGTATGTGATACTGATGTTCAAAATTTATTTCCACGTAGTATACAAATAACCTTATAATCAGTTTGGTTAGAATTGGGGATTAATGCTATATTACATACATCATTATGTATTATGTTATATATTATAATTATCATTATCTTACTTATAAGTGAAACTTAATAAATAGGGGCACTGAAGGAAAATGCCAAGTGAAACCTAGACTGGGCGTAATACATTCAATCAAAGCAAAGGATTCTGGAGGAAGATGAGTCAGAATCGGCAGAAAGAGCTTGGGGTCCTGGTGCATTGTACCCATGTGTCAATGACTGCAATGTAAACCATTAATCTCCTCAGTAAAATGAGAGAGAGAGAGAGAGAGAGGAGAGGGAGAAAACACAAACTAAAGACACAAATTTCAAGTTGTTTTCCAAAGGTGGTTTGTAGTCCAAGAATTAAATCAGTTAATAAGAACAGAATTTAGACTCTTTTACACACTTTGTGAGAAACTTAGAGCTTCAGTGTAGAGAACAAGAGTGAAGATTCTGTCCTTTCTCCACAGGACACACAAACCATGATAACATGGAATACACTCATAGTGAGAATATCTTCAAAAGAAACAGAAAGATATATTACCTTAGAGTAAGAGATTTTTTGTGTTACCGTCTCAAACAATCACATTGTGGTAGCTTTGTTTTTCTTACTTTTCTTATATGTGTATACCTATTGAAGGCAAGAAAATGTATTTGTAGAAAATCTTAAAGGAATTGTGTTCCCTTGACCTCAGCATACATAAATGCTTTCTTTAATTGCTAATCTTTATAAAATTGAAATGAATTGAATTTGGAAAGCAGAATAAACTATCAAGACTAATTTGTTGTACTTATAAAATGGTGTATGTTTCAGATTCATATGTAATGGCAATGGAGGATTTATGAATAGTCCCTCATTAATTCACCAATTAGGAATTCATATCGTGTGGTTTTAGGATAATAACAGAATTCTTCGACAACAGGTCAAATTAATGTAAATGACAGTTTGAGTTTTTATATAAACAGTGCACATTGTGACTAAAGACAGTATTCCTGGGTGTGCTGTGATTTATTGAAATTGTAATTATATAAGCAGACTATCTTTTACCCCCCCACCTGATAAATATAGAAGGCATGCTCATTTCCCAATCTTCTTTTCACATACACTATTTTGGAAGAGGATGTCTTATAATTATGTTTTCATTTGTCCATTTTTTTTTCCTTTTTAGGTGTAATCTAGCCCCTGTGGTGGAGTTTGCTGCAGATGTGGGAACTAAATCAGATTTCATTACCATGAATCCATCAGTTGTACAAAGAGCATTTGGAGGCTTTCGGAATGAGAGTGACAGAGAAAAATTTGTGCATAGGCTTTCCATGCTGAATGACAGTGTTCTCTGGATCCCTGCTTTCATGGTCAAAGGAGGAGAGAAGCATGTGGAGTGGGTTAATGCATTAATCCTTAAGAATAAACTCAAAGTGCGAACTGCCTATCCATCACTGAGACTTATTCATGCTGTCAGAGGGTAAGTGTCTGGAAAGGACCAGTCTGTCCTTGGCACAATGGAGCACATAACATTGTCTATAGACAGAAAGAGCTTCAGCACACGTCCCAGTAGCTATGTCTTCATTGGTTTATATTGATTACTCTACCTACTTGAAGTTTGGTTGCATACTACTTAGTGTATTCCCTTTCTTACAGAAGCAGATTATTGTTCTTGGTACATTTTCCTTTTTTTTTATTTTTTCTTTTATTTATTTATTTTTTAATATTTATTTATTCCCTTTTGTTGCCCTTGTTGTAGTTATTGTCGTTGTTATTGATGTCGTTGTTGTTGGATAGGATAGATAGAAATGGAGAGAGGAAGGGAAGACAGAGAGGGGGAGAGAAAGATAGACACCTGCAGACCTGCTTCGCCGCTTGTGAAGTTACTCCCCAGAAGGTGGGGAGCTGGGGGTTCGAACCGGGATCCTTAGGCCGGTCCTTGTGTTTTGCGCCATATGCGTTTAAACCATTGTGCTACCGCCCGATACATTTTCCCTGGTACATTTTCTTTTTTATGACTACTCATCTACTCATGCAAATTACTGATTTTTTTTAAATTTTAATTTTCTGGATTAAAGAGGAAATGAATTCATTCATAGTAAAATAAGTGAATCTGGGGTAGGAAAACTATCAACAAAAGTGTTAAGTGGCTAGTGGGCAATATTGCACAAGATTAAATGTTAGATGTATTTAAGGAGCAATTAATTCCCATGTGTTGTGAAGAGACCAGGAGGTAGAGATAGTGATAGGGAAGGCTGTCTGGGAGATTATGTGGAATGTTTCCTCCTCCCAGAAGTCACAGGTGCTATTTTTATTAATTAAGTCAGCATTTCCTTTTTATGAACACAAGCTCAGAAGACAAACTAACAGATTCTGGAAGTCACTAGTGACTAAAAGACCAAATTTGGCCATGTGTACATATATTTGTATAACATATCAGATAAGAAAATTATCAAATATAGTGTAATCCCGGGAAATAATTACATCCAGTTTTGGAGTATTAGATAGCAAAGTTCAAAAAAAAATTGGAATCTGGTTGGAAAGATAATCATTTTTACCTAGATAAAACATAGTTATGTATTTTTAGGAGAATAAAGCTTCTAATGGCAGACTGCACTGACAAGGAGAAAGAGTCGAAGCATGAGAACCAGCCAGGCTGTTTGTTTGATTTCTTTACTCATAAAATGATGAAGATATAGGCAGAATCAGTGAACATGGAAAGTAAAGGCATTTTTCAAATGGCAACTTTAATATTCTGGCTGGATGTCCTAATAGGAAAAAGTTTTCTTATGCTAAAGTTAAAAATAGTAAATAGTTTGTTTCATGTTCTGTTATTGGAACTAGGCTAAGGCTGAACTCAGTTTGTTTTGTCTCATCATGGGGTGCATTTCCTTGAAGATCTACGTTTTTTCTCTCAAGGCGTTTTCTTAACTTTTATTATCCTACACAGAAATAAACTGCATCCTCATAATTAGACCATGGTTATTTGATATTCCTTCTCCTGATGCTTGAAATTATGTTTCAATTGAGTAACTGAAATAAGTAATTATTTTGTCATTGCTAGGGTTTTGATGCTCCAAGCTGACTTTTCCCCTTCTTCTTCTCCTTCTCCTCTTCCTCTTCCTCCTCCTCCTCCTCCTCCTCCTCCTCCTTCTCCTCCTTCTTCTCCTCCTCCTCCTCCTTCTCCTCCTCCTCCTCCTCTTCCTCCACCTCCTCCTTCTTCTTCCTCTTCTTCTTCTCTTCCTTCTCCTTCTCCTCCTCTTCCTCCTCCTTCTCCTCCTCCTCCTTCTCCTCCTCCTCCTCCTCTTCCTCCACCTCCTCCTTCTTCTTCCTCTTCTTCTTCTCCTTCTCCTCCTCCTCCTCTTCCTCCTCCTCCTCCTCCTTCTTTTCCTCCACCTCCTCCTCTTTCTTCTTCTTCATTTTTAGGTAAAGAGTGACAAAGAGACAGAAAAAGAAAGAACCAAAAGCACCACAGTGTAGTGGAGTCCAGGCTTGAACCCAGGGTTTGTACATGACAAAGTAGACATACTCTTTAATTAAGCTTCTCCCATTATCAAATCACCAGGAGTTATTGATTTGTTAGGATTGACGAGCTTACACTGACATATTACAATCTCTCAAAGCCTGTATTTTGTTGGTATAGTTTTCAATTAATTTATGCATTCCATGAGCTTTGATAAGTATATAGTGGCATGTCCTCACCATTATAGTATCATGAAGAGTTGTTTAACTACCCTAAAAATCCTCTGTAATCAGCCTTATTTATCCCTGTCTCCACACTAACTCATGGTGAGTGCTGATCTTTTCACTGTCTATATAGTTTTGCCTTTTCTATAGTATTATATAATTGGAGTCATACAGTTTTTGCACTCTTTTCACTTAGATTTCTTTCATTTCACAGTGTGAGTTTAGCATTCCTAGATGCCACTTCATGACTCAAAAGCTTATTTTCTAAATCAGCAAAATAGCTCATTTGAATAGTGGGCTCGCTTTGCCATAGGAATGACCGAGGCCTGAGCCAGGCTTCCACCACTAGAGAAAGCTTCAGTGCTTATTTTCATACCGTTGAATAATATTTTTTATGATATTTCTAGTAGTTAACGATTACTCCCAAGTCTGGTAATGATGAATATAACTGTTTTAAACATGTGTATTTGTTGGAAAGGGTGGGCATAGTTTTTACCTCAAAGAGTAAATATCCAGGAGCATGATTACCTGATATTGTGATAAAGATATGTGTTTAGTTTTGTAAAGATATTTTCCAAGTGGCTACACTATTCTTAACAGTTATGAATCAAGGTCTCTGTTGTTTCACATCTGCCCAGACACTGATGCTTCAGTCTTCAGACTTTGACCATTTGAACAGCTGTGCAGTATTATCTTCTTGCTGTTGAAATTTGCACTTTTTTGATGAAAGATGATGTGCAGCATCGGCACCTACATTTACTAGCTATGTATTTATACTTATGTGCATGTGTGTACTAATGCAATGTCTGCTAAGGTCTTTTACTCATTTTAGTAAAATTATTTTCCTTATTCACTTAAGACCTTATTTACATATTTTATATTAGTCTTTCATAACAGATACAACCTTTACAAACATTTTTTCCCATTTTGTGACTTGTCTTCTCCTTCTTTTGATAGAGTTCTGAAGAACAGAGTTTTACATTTTTAATGAAATCCAATTTATATATTATTTAATTTTTCTTTTCCCTTCCTTCCTCCCTTCCTTCCTTCCTTCCTTCCTTCCTTTCTTCCTTCCTTCTTTTCTCCTTTTCCTTCTTGTCACCAGGGCCTTTACACCTTCATGACTCCACCTTTCTCAGTCTTGCTTTCTTTTTTATTTTTTTGCATTTTATTATTATTATATTTCTAAGATAGAAGGTGAAAGACACTGAAAGAAAATGGGACTAAAAAGATGATAGGGGTCAGCAGGTGGTGCACCTATTTGAGCACACACATTATGGTGTGCAAGGATCTGTTCTCAAGGCCCCCATTCTCCACCTGCTCCAGCAATGCTTCACAAGCAGTGGAGCAAGTCTGCAGGTTTTTATATTTCTTTCTTCCTGTCTATCTATCCCCCTTCTTTGTTTTTCTTTTTTTGATATTTATTTTATTTATTTATTCCCTTTTGTTGCCCTTGTTGTTTTATTGTTGTAGTTATTATTGTTGTTGTCGTTGTTGGATAGGACAGAGAGAAATGGAGAGAGGAGGGGATGACAGAGAGGAGGAGAGAAAGATAGACACCTGCAGACCTGCTTCACCGCCTGTGAAGTGACTCCCCTGCAGGTGGGGAGCCAGGGTTCGAACCGGGATCCTTATGCCGGTCCTTGTGCTTTGCGCCACCTGCTCTTAGCCCGCTGCACTACAGCCTGACTCCCCCTTCTTTGTTTTTCTATCCTATCAAATACAATAGAAAGAAAAAAAAATATGAGAGACAACTCAAGCTGCTCCATTGCTCAGAAATCTTCCCCTAGATTGGTGTTCCCATGGATTAGCAAGGGCCTCAAAATGCTTTCTTTTCATGGATCATGCCTTTGGTATTACTCATAAAATGTTATAATCTGCTGGGCTAGCGTGAGGGTGTTTCTTCCTGGGCACGTGCTCTCTGGGTTGGAGAGAACTCGATCAGAGCCAACCTGGGCTGCTGCTTATTCAGCCACTCGGGAGAGGAACCAGGAACTCATGGCAGAGCGGAACGCAATGTGTCTTTATTGATCAGAGACAAAGCTTGTATATATTTTGAAACGGAAGTGGCAAGTTGGAAAAGGAAATGGCTAGGAAAGGGGGTGGAGAAAAGGAAAAAGTGGGAAGGTAGAAAGCTTCCATAGTAGTTGTTGTGACAGTTTTAACTGGTGGGATTAATTAATACCCTACAGGCAGGGTGGGTCTCAGGCAAAACAATGATTATGTAAATAGACCATAGTATCAGCAATGGAGGATGAAGCAGAGCAGGTGGGTTGGCTTAAGGGCCAAGGGCAACAATAATCAAACTTAAAATGTATAGATTTTGTTTTCTGTTGTCTTCTAAAAGGCTAATCGTTCTTGAGGCTTTATAGTACCATTTCTTTGATATTTTTTAATTTATTATCTTTTACATTGCCATGTAGATTGTAGAATTAGTGGTTTATTTTCTGTAGGTTCTGATGTATATTTCCACATTAATTATCAACATGATATAGAGTATGCTCTATAAGCTGGAATCCATGTAGAATTATGTATGTCTAACACTAGCAGATTCATGCACATTTTATGGATATTTAAACATAAATATGTAGAAATTTTTAATAATCTTACTTTACCCTTTCATATTACCCTTTCATATTTTAGTTTATCCACCTTGCTTTCATAACCATGATAAACATAAACTTCTTCACTATATTGTAAATAGCAAATGCATTAATTTCTGAGACCCTGGTAAAGTTAATGGCTTGCTGCCTCTCCTCCTACTCCTCCTTTTTCTTCTTCTTTTTTTTAATTTAAATTGCCACTGGAGGTGGGTGGCCCTGTGATTGAACTTGGCTCCTTGCACACGGTAATGTGTGTATTCTACCAGGTGTGCTCCTGCCTGGTACCCAGTGGTTTGCTTTCTTTTGATCACAGTGTGTAAGGCATTTCTTACAAATTTTTTTTTCTTTAAAAAATTTTTTTTATTATCTTTATTTATTGGATAGAGACAGCCAGAAATTGAGAGGAGGAGGGGAGATAGACAGAGAGAGAGAGAGAGAAAAGGAGAGACAGAGAGACACCTGCAGCACTGCTTCACCACTCATAAAGCTTTCCCCCTGTAGGTGGGGACCAGGGGCTCGAACCCAGGTCCTTGTGCACTGTAATATGAGTGCTCATCCAGGTGTGCCACCCAGCCCCCCTCTTTTTTTAATTTTTATTTGTAAAATAGAAATATTGACAAGACTATAGGCTAAGAGGGACATTTACACACAGTTCCCAACCCCAGAACTCCGTATCCAATCCTGTTCCTTGATAGCTTCCATATTCTTTATCCCTCAGGGAATATGAACCCAGAATCAATATGGGGTGCAGAAGGTGGGAGGTCTGGCTTCTATCATTGCTTCTCCACTGAACATGGGCATTGGCAGGTTGATCCATTCTCACAGCCTGTCTCTCTCTTTCCCTAGTGGGGCAGGGATGTGGGGAGGCGGGGCTCTAGAACACATGGTAAGGTCATTTGCCCAAGTAAGTTACGTTGACATCATGATATCATTTGGGGTCTGGTGGCTGAAAAGAGTTAAGATGTAAAGCAGAACAAATTGTTTACTAATCATGAACCTAAAGGCTGGAATATTGCAGATGAAGATTTGGGTCTTTGTTTTGGAAAAAGCCAGTAGGTGTGTTTTAGGTATATTCCAAGGGGCCCATGACTGTACTAGTTTTTGACTTTGCCTGACATCTAATATGCAGGTGAACCCAGGTTATTGTCTGGAGAGATGGTGTCATAGTTCGATAAAGGACTAGAAACCTGGAACAGAGAAGAGAGTAGCTTCCAAATATGGGGAAAGTATATAAATACTGTTGACTCTAAGCCCCATCAATTTGATATGGGGCCCACATTCAACACAGGAGCCTATGTGACCTCTGCATCCCAGTAGGTCTGAGCTCACATTCTGTGGTCATGGCTAGGAACATTCCAGGTTGCACTGATTTTAGGACCCATCTTCCTTGGGTAGTAGAGAGAGTATGTTGTCCAACCTCCCTTCAGGAAATGGAGCATTCCCTACCATTGTTGATCCGCATTGAGGGCAAGGATCTATAGGGGCCCCCAAAAGGGGTTCATTATGTTGTTCCTGATGAAGATGACCAGTGACAGTGGTGTGAGGTATCTGTTAGAGGTCTAGACCCATCATATCTGTGTGGGAATCACGGGACTCCCTGACTAGGGCCCCAAGTGATGGGGTGGCCTGATAGTGACTGAAGAGTCATCATTAAAGTATGCCAGTCTCTTGCCCTTATTCAGCTTTTGTAGTCCTTACTTTGACCAGGTTAGCTTTGCAGTGATTGAGGGAATGTGTAATAGGAGGTAGATGAGGAGGGTATCTAGGTCTAAATAGAAATTGTTTCATTAGGTACTTTAAGGTGTCTTTTTAGGTCTTCCTACTTGCTTCATTTATTGACTCATTGCGAACTATTGTGCATTTTTTACATTAAGATATATATTTTCCCCTAATTTATGGATACATGTACATAGGCCCTATCTCGTGGATCCTGGCCTATATCTAGGCTTTGAGTTTTTGTTAAGAAGTGCACCACCGAAAGTGGAATTAAGGAGTCCTATGAGCTAGGAAAGGTCTCACCAGAGCAATGAAACTGAAGGGTTGAGATTCCACACCTGAAGTCTCTGGACACAGCCTGAAGAGAAATGTGCTGAGGTGCTTCTGGTTGTGTTGATTAGGTTGGGATCAGCAGATGCAACAAAACTTACTTTTAATTCTCCAGAATTCACCTCTCTTGATACTTCCCTTCTCTTGCACCAACTTTTCTGTTCAGTTCTAGGTGACTTAATTCTAAGCTGTGATGTGGGATATAATATTCTTTTACCTGGCTGTTGATATATGTGGAAGACAATTGTTATTATTTTTAGAATCATTGAAATTAACACATCAATGCTTGCAATGCCCATTTCAACATAATGTGTGTAACCTATCAGGCTACTAGAACTCTAACAGAAAAGAAGGAAGTGTAAATGCTGATGAAACACAGAAAGTTCACATAAAGTGAGGGCAAAAGCAAACTCCACAAATAACTGTTTTGTTTTGTTTTTTAGCTATTTATTTTGCATCTGCTTTGACTTACATCTTTGAAACTCTGTGGTTAATATAATTCAAGAAAATAGTCTAGAAAATTTCACACCCTCTGCTGATTACCGGAGATTGTTGTCTCTCTCAACACTTTAGAGCACATAATCACATTGTTAAAATGTAAAATCTCTTCTTAATTCAATTACAAGTAGGAAGTTTAAGTGACTTTAAGATGAACTGTTTAAACTTTAAATGTAACTGCAAAATAGTAACAGCTTGTTCTGTAACATTTATAAGTATACAACATAAAATCTCCTGGAAAAAGGTCTAACACCATGACACAACTTAATATGTAGTTAAAAAGTATTACACAAGTAATGACTGTATATAATATATATAATTTTAATATTAATTAATTAGTCAATCAATCAGTCAATTGATTTTACCAGAGCACTACTTAGCTCCGGTTCATGGTGGTGTAGGGCATTGAACCTGGGACTTTGGAGCCTCAGGCATGAGAGTCTTTTTGCATAACCATTACACTATTTACCCATGCCCCCAAATATATTTTATAACCTAGTGCTCATTTATATCTAATTTGTTTAATAATAATTATCAAGTACTATTTATTTTCTTATTATCTAACATGGTAAAAAGAAGTCAAACAACATAAATCTAAAGATTTTTACTATAATATATAATACATGCATTATATTATGTATATAGTATATGATACTTATTTTATTACCACATTTGAAGTATGTTATAGATAATATGAAGAGGCAATACTATTATTAACTTGTATGACACGTTCAAGATAAATACTTATATTGAGAACTAATTGAAGGGCAGGGTAGCAGTGCACTTGGTTAAGTGCACTTTACAATAGGCAGGGGCCCAGGTTCAAGCCCCCAGTGATCACCTGCAGGGGGAAAGCTTCACAATTGGTCAAGCAGGACTGCAGGTATCTCTCTGTCTCTCTCCTTTTCTATCTCCTTCCTCTTAATTTCTTGCTGTCTCTATTCAATAAATAAAGACTTTAAAAAATTCAAATTAAATTAAAAGAAAACTAATTGACAATTGTTGAGATTGATAAAAATAAATGGTCTATGATGACACTATTATAGCTAATAATTTTAAAGTTATCCTATAATTTTGTAAACAAACTTCTTCTACACATCTTTTAGCATCAGCTTTACCATTTTAAATCCAGTTTTAAGTCTAATATGAAAACACACATTTTTAGACTTCAGTGATTGCATTCAAAGCTTCAAACTGAATATCTTTCAGTTTGAAATGAGTGTAGAAGAAAAAACTATATAAAATTAGAATGATTCTTTGTGGACTAAATCATGTGAATGACAGATTGTAGAAGAAAAATTTGAATAACACTAGAATTCCAGTAAAATCCCCAGTAAATTCATAACTTAAAACAAGCCATCAGTAGATTTTAGGAACTGTGAATTCAGCACTATTATTTAGATGGATTGTTTTGGAGTACTGAATCCACTCAAAATCACACAAGGAACAAAAAAAGCAATTTTGAAAAACAACTTTGAAAACTGAGACATCCACTGCTTGTTTTATTTATTTTTTTCTGAAATGGCTTACTTGTTTTAAATTAAGTCTTATGCTAAAAACACTTCCACATGGTTTCTATTTTGGCCATGAGAAACACAGACGCAGTATTTCTTTGTAAAACACTAGTGCTTGTTTAGTATTACTGAGTAGCTAAACACTGCATAATGGATATTGTAAGTCTCATGATAATTTTCCATGGAGGGATATATCTCCTCTTACTAGAGACAGTGCTACCCACCCTTCTGTCATTGTAGTATTTGCTGATATTTTAATTCCATTACCCTTGAGTCTGGCTAACAAAATGGTTCACTTGGAAAGCTTTCTGCTTTGTTTTTCATCCTAACAATTGGAGGAGATGCAAGTACTTGGAATTTGAAGACTGAGAATCTACATATTCATACTGAACACCTGAGAAGGTTTGCTTTGTTCTGTAGTTTACTGTTATTTTGAATAATTACCTTGAGAATTGTCTTTCAAAATCTACTACATTGAAAAAGGTCAGTAACAAAACACATGCCTCTTGTTTATAGCTTTTACTCAGTGCATACTTTTGATAGTTTTATTATTAGCTTATTTTCAATAATCAATATCAAAATTAGTCATAGAAAGTACATAAATAATAAAAAAAAGTCTTAGAAATCCCCTTTGTTTAGCCTTTTAGGAAAAAAGAGGAACACTGATCAAAAAACAAAATAGATGTGTAACTAGCATTCAGAAACTATTCTAGTTTTCTTCTTCTTCTAGAGTTTGCCCTTCTTTCGTAGCCAGTCAACAGCGTCAGGCTGAAAGCTGTCAGGAGCTGCTTGTTGCTGACTTTGAAAGTGACTGGGATCCATGTGGACTCAGTCGGCTAGGAAGGATCATCAGTTTCCCCAATGAATGGGTACTCACGGGATGCACCACGAGAAGGTCGATCCAATGCATCCCATTCTAGTTTAAGTCTAGGTAAGCAGTGAGTTAGTAAACTTAAAGCTTTTTTAAAATTATTTTTTCTTGGGTGGGGAAGTGTTTCTTCTCTGGTACTTTACCACTTTAGGTTGGCTTTTCAGATAGATAAGAGAGACAGCTAGAGGGATAGATACCATCACTGAAGCTTCCTCCAGTGCTCAAATCGTCTGGAAGGATATAAAAATCAAATGTTTAATAGATCTTTAAAATGTTAGACTTTATGATCTTCTCAGAATAATTTAGATGAAGTTTATCTTGAAGAAAATACTTTGGATTAGTTATTTCTATTTGACTATAATCAGTCAATTTTTGTTCCTGTGATCACAATCTTAGGCTACAACTTTCAAATAATGATTAGATAGTTGAAATACCAACTCACCATACTAATAATGGTAGAAAAAAATAGAGCAGGGGACTTGATAGTGGCATACCTAGCAGAACACACTTTTTAAAAAAAATTTTTTATTTAAGAAAGAATTAATGAACAAAAACATAAAAGGTAGGAGGAGTACAACTCCACACAATTCCCAACACCCAATCTCCATAACCCACCCCCTCCCATGGTGGCTTTCCCATTCTCTAGCCCTCTGGGAGCATGGACCCAGGGTCATTGAGGGTTGCAGAAGGTAGAAGGTCTGGCTTCTGTAATTGCTTCCCCATTGAACATGGGCATTGACTGGTCGGTCCATACTCCCAGTCTGCCTCTCTCTTTCCCTAGTAGGGTGTGTCTATGGGGAAGCTGAGCTCCAGGACACATTGGTGGGGTCTTCAATCCAGGGAAGCCTGGCCGGCATCCTGGTGGCATCTGGAACCTGGTGATTGAAAAGAGAGTTAACATACGAAGCCAAACAAATTGTTGAGCAATCATGGATCCCAAGCTTGGAATAGTGGAGAAGAAGTGTTAGGGAGGTACTCAATGCAAACTCTAGTGTACTTCTGCTTTCAGGTATATATTTTGCAGTAGCTTATGGGTACGTGTGAACATAAGCTCTCACAAAGACTGGTGTATATCTAGGTTATGGGACTTTGTTAGAAAGTGAACTACCTGAGATGAAATTAGAGTGTACTATAAAAGGAAAGGTCTCACCCAAGTAATGAAACTGAAGGGTTGTCATTCCACACGTGAAGTCTCTGGACACAGTCTGAGGTGAAGCATGTTGAGGTGGCAATTGTTGCGTTGGTTAGGTTGTGATCGGCGGATGCAATATTATTTGGTTTGGATTGGGAGATGCATACGGGAAAGTGGGCCCTATCTAAGGGTTCCAGGACTGGGGGAAGTAGGGGCTCTATAGTGGAGATGTGAGGTTCCTGCTGTCTTAGGGTTCAAAAAGACAATCGATAGTTAATGTTATCATCACATTATTTGTTAATTGGGTTAACTTTGAAAAGTCCCTTTGTTATGGTTTGCTGTACAGTATCCAGTATCTTGTATATAGCTGTGCTATTGGATGCTTCTAATCTACTTGGTCTAGGCTTTTGAGAGAGTCCGCATATCAAATACACAGCCTATATATTAAAAAGATTCAGTTTGTGTTTTGAGAAACTTTGAGACATACAATTGATTTTCCCCCTCTCATATTAATTAACTACTGATTTATATGACTACATTTTGCTAGGAGTGTACATAAACACCATTCCCACCACCAAAAGACTGTGACCGATCCCTCCCACCCACTCCCACCCCCAACTGGCCCAGGAAGCTGCATGTCTACCCCTCACCACAGGGTTTTTACTTTGGTGCCCTACTTACAATTTGGTCAGGTCCTGCTTTTAGTTTCCCTTTCAGATCTTCTTAGTCAACTTCTGTTGATGAGTGGGATCATCCCATACTCATCTTTATCTTTCTGACTTAGCTCACTTAACATAATTCCTTCTAGCTCTGTCCAAAATGGGTCAGAGAAGGTGGGTTCATTGTTCTTGATAGCTGCATAGTCAGAACACACATTTTATAATGCACTTGAACCTGGGTTCAAGTTCGTGGTTCTCATCTGTAGGCAGATGTTTCACAAGTAGTGAAGCAGTGCCGAAGGTATTTTTCTCTCCCCTTCTCTGTCTCCCCCTTCACTCTCAATTTCTGTCCATCTCTATCCAGTAAATAGATAAATACTTTTTTGGTTTTTAAAAAATATTTATTTCATTTTGTTGCCCTTGTTATTTTATTGTTGTAGTTGTTAATGATGTCATTGTTGGATAGGACAGAGAGAAATAGAGAGAGGAGGGGAAGACAGAGAGGGTGAAAGAAAGACACCTGCAGACCTGCTTCACCACCTGTGAAGCGACTCCCCTATAGTTGGGGGAGCTGGGGGCTCGAACTGGGATCCTTAAGCCAGTCCTTGTGCTTTGTGCCACCAATTAACCCGCTGTGCTACCACCCGACTCCTGCAAAATAAATTCTTTCTAAAAAGATTAGAGCAAAAGATTTGGGACTTGACATTAGAATTTTCATATAGAGGGGGTCGGGCGGTGGCACAGTGGGTTAAGCGCATGTGGCACAAAGTGCTAGGACGGGCGTAAGGATCCTGGTTCGAGTCCCCAGCTCCCCACCTGCAGGGGAGTCGCTTCAGAGGCGATGAAGCAGGTCTGCAGGTGTCTATCTTTCTCTCCCCCTCTCTGTCTTCCCCTCCTCTCTTCATTTCTCTCTGTCCTATCCAACATCAAACAACATCAACAATGGCAATAATAGTAACCACAACGAAGCTACAACAAAAGGGGGAAAAATGGCTTCCAGGAGCGGTGGATTCATGGTGCAGGCACCTAGCCCAGCAATAACCCTGGTGGAAGGAAAAAAAAAAAAGAATTTTCATATAGAGAGCAACCTATTCATGTTACATATTCCTAAATCCAGTATACCAGCATAACATTATCTTATTGGCAAGAGTTCAAGCAAAGAGTCATCACACTTAATTTTTCTCTCTCTTCCTGACAGCCTTACCCACAAATCACTTAACAAGCTGGATTAAATAAGTCTGTTATAAAAGAATGGATTTAAGTACTCAGATTATAAATTTAGTTCAAATACCATTGATCATCCAGTGCATACGCTGGTCAGTGGAATGGGCTGTACAGAGAGATTGGACTTAGAACTTAGTTTTGTTCTGGGCTGTAGAATTTTCATGGTCAACACCAAGTTATTAAGGAAATGTGATGTGTGCATATTAACTGTCCTATTTTGTAATTACCCACTTAGAGCACATTTTTGAAGAAGATATTTCCCCCGTAGTATCACTTTAGTGACAGTATTCAGGAACCAAAAAATAAAGTGAAAAACAGATAGTACAATACAATAATTGCAATGCAATGAATTCTTAGGTATTTAACTTCTATAGATTTTCCTTAGTGAATTATGTAGACTGAGTTTCCTTGGCCTTTATAACAATTTTTGAAATTCACTAAAAATTGATTTGGCTTGGCACACTGAAACTGAGTTCAAATTTAGAATTTCCTTGTTTCAGAAGATCAGTGTCATTTGTATACATTACAATTTTGCATGAAATTAAATCTAGTTAAAGAAATCTTTGACATGTTCCTTCCTCCAATGTCATTTGTATAAGATATTTTTGCATGACATTAAATCTAGTTAAAGCAATCCTTGACATATTCCTTCCTCTAATGTCACGGGGACTTTGCTGGAACTGCGTCAAACACATGTTAAAAGTAAGTACATTATTCAGAGCTCTAACATTATATCTTCCGGGTCGTACGAGCTTGAAGACTTTGTAGAATTCATATGCTGTTATCAAATAATCCATAAGTAAATCTCCATTAATGAGTCTATTCAGAAGAATCAATGCTACTAATATTTCCTATTTATTCTGCTCACAAATAGTTCATTTCTTTCTTTTCCCCTGGAATAGCTGTCTACAACAGATTCTCTCCCATGTTTAGCACTAGTATGATAGTTATTTTATGGGAAATAATTAATGCAGAATACTTTTTCTACAAATATTTTTTGTAATGCACAAAGCATAACATTGATACCAAACTAGACAAAATGTGAAAGGCAGAATTGTTTATAGTAAACACTTATTAATATTAGTATTTTTGTTATTTTTAAAATAATATCATTTCACATTTGGAAAATATGAATACATGTGTTTCTGCACATTCACTGCCTCAGCAACATTCATAGAATTCCGTTCTGTACTAGCAGCTGATCAGGGTTTCAAGCTGCAAAGAAGATATAAGTGTGGGCTTCCATCAAGTGATGGAATTTCCACACTGGGAAAGACCAAGGGAATTTGGAAATGTTAGTCTATGAGTTGACAAGTGTTAAATGTCTCAAGGGGGAGGTGTGAGTGGGCCTCATGAGTGTACATGCATAGAAAAGTTTTCAAGCAAGGTAAAAGGTCAACTCGGAGCACAGGCCAAGATAGTGCTTATTCATAAGTTGCATCATAATGATATATTACATGTTCTTTTTTTAAAAAGAAATTACTATCCTAAGGTTTAATATTTAAATGTTATAGTACAGAGGGCCAGGAGGTGATTTACCTGGTAGAGCTTATATGTTATAATGCATAAGGACCAAGGTTCATGCCCCTGGTCCCCTCCTGCAGGGCTCAGAAGTTGCTGCAGGTGTCTCTGTTTTTTCACCCTCGTGATCTCCCGTCCCTCTCAATTTTCTCTGTCTCTATCAAAAACAAAAGTTACAGTATCCCCTATTCAGCAATGATAACAATAATAACTACAACAATAAAACAACAAGGACAACAAAAGGAATAAATAAATAAATATTTTTTAAAAAGTTACAGTATCAACTTAGTAAAAATTTCAAGATCAGATGATAATTCCTCATGCTAAATTTTATTAGAGGAAAGATGGGAAGGTGGTAAATGAAGGGGAGGGAGATGTAAATCTAACAAAATGAATAACCTTAGAATGGACTGGAAGTGGTAGAACAGAATTACATTTACATAGATTTACGAAGCTCTCTCTTTTATTCACCTTGATATACAGTAGATCTGGTGGTTCACTAGTTTGCTCATTTGATTTTGGTGTGCAAGAGTTAAATCCTTTGTGATTTTTTCACTGCATGTGAGGCACTGAGTATGAAAATCAGATATAAAGTGACTGTAAATTGATTACATAAAGGGTAGGGGCTAATGGAAAATCTATAGAAAAGAAAAAGGCCATACACTAGGCAATCTTCATCTTGTTCCATTTTTTTGTTGTTGTTATTTATTGGTTTGTTTTTTATTGATTTAATAATGATTGACAAGTACCTTGGGTTAGGGGGTACAATTCTACACAATTCCGACCTCCAGAGTTCTGCACCCCCATTGGGAGCTTTTCTAGTCTTTATCCATCTGGGAGTATGGACCCAGGATTATGGAGTGCAGAAGGTGGAAGGTCTGGCTTCTGGAGTTGTTTCTCCTCTAAACTCAGGCGTTGGCAGGTTAATCCATACTCCCAGTCTTTCTCTATTTTTCTTTAATGGCACAGAGCTCTGGAGAGGTGAAGTTTCAGGGTACATTGGTGAGGTTGTCTGCCCAGGGAAGTCAAGTTGGCGTCAAAGTAGCATCAGCAACTTTGTGACAGAAAACTATTAAGATAAAAAGCAGAACAAAGAATATAGCAGATGAGATTTTGGGGTCTCCATTTTGAAAAAAGCTAGGAAGTCTATTTTAGGTATATTCCAAGGGTCCCATGACTTTACTAATTTTTGACTGAACCCGACAGCTAACATGCAGGTGGGTTAAAGATATTGTCTGAGGAGATGGTGTCAGAGTTGGAAATATGACTAAAAAACTGTATCTGGGAAGAGAGTAGCTCGCATATATGGGAAACGTATATAAATACCATCAACTGTAAACCCCATCAGTCTGATCTGGGGCTCACATTCAGCACAGGAGCCTGTGTAATCTCCACATCCCTGTAGGTCTGAGCTTGCATCCAGTGGTCATAGCTAGGAACATTCTAGGTTGCACTCATTGCAGGACCTGTTTTCCTAGCGTGGCAGAATATGTTGCCCCAGCCTCCCTTTGGAATCTGGGCAGTCCCTGCACTTGTTGTTCCACATTGAGAGCAAGGTCCTGTAGAGGCTCCCATTGTATTCATGTAAAAAGACACATTGTATACTGTTTTCTTATATCCTTTAGTAGTCCAGTGGAAGAAAGGGTACAAGAGCCTATGCAGACTGTCTGGAAAAGAGACTAGAAGGCAGACAAAATTATCCAAATGTGATAGATGCTGCCCAGACTGACCAGGAGATGATGGAGCCCTTTCATTTCCCCTCTAACAGTGAACAAGGAAATGACTTTGCATTTCCTGAGCATAGTGACTCACCATGAAATGAATTCTCGGGGAATTTGACATATCTTTTCTAAGTTCTGGAACTTTAATACTTAGATTTCATCGGGGACTTTCTAACCAGCTAATGGTGATATAAGGAAACATTCCCATGTCTTATCCTTTATTCTGTTATAGTAATAACACTGAAATTTGAGTATTAGGGCTTCTTTGAAAATCTTTTACCTAAAAGGACACTCTAAAAACTATATATAATATATAATATATGTACATATATATATATATATATATATATATATATATATATATATATATGTAGTCATTGAGAAACCATATACTCTATTTTGAAATTCTTTACATGTAGCACTATAAACGTTCTTAAAGTGAATAAAAATAAATCAGAAAAGGGTGTGAAGAAATTCAGAAGTACTTAGAAAAATTTAAACCCATTTGAAGAGCACTGAATATTCTAATTCTAGTCATTTAGCTATGTTTCTGTATTGAAGTCATATGTAATAAGAAAGTTAGGCATAAGGAATAGTTAATAATATTTTAGACATACTGAAGCTAATAAAATCATATAATTTTTACAAACATATGGATATATTATGCATAATTATTGGTAGTGAGTGTATATCAGAAAGCTAATATATTGAAATTTTATTTTCAACATAATCTAGCTATATCCCTATTTTACTAAGTATGTTATGAGGTCCAGATTTCATGCAAAACTGGATATTCAGTAAGTGACAGAGCCAGAATTGTTCAATCCAGTGTTATCTCTCTCTGACTCTCTCACTCTTTTATTTTGTTAATTTAGTGATTGACAAGACCATAGGTTAAGAAGGGTACAATTCCACACAATTATCAGCATCAGAGTTACATATCCCCTCTCCTCTATTGGAAGCTATCCTATTCTTCATCATCTGTGAGCTCTCTTTTTAATGCTATCTTTATAGAAAGGGTGAATCTTGTGTTTAGCATATAAATTTTTGTGTCATTACATGTCAGTGAATTATTTTCAATATATTAAAGATGATTAATACATACATCTTTGTAGTTTTGGTCTAAATTATATTAAGAAAGCTAACTCATATGTTATAAAAAATATTGGTCTTTTTCTAGCTTGTTTCCTGTCCAAAGATTAAAATAAAAAGATTTTTCAGGGAGTTGGGCTGTAGCGCAGCGGGTTAAGCGCAGGTGGCGCAAAGCACAAGGACCGGCATAAGGATCCCGGTTCGAACCCCGGCTCCCCACCTGCAGGGGGGTTGCTTCACAGGCGGTGAAGCAGGTCTGCAGGTGTCTATCTTTCTCTCCTCCTCTCTGTCTTCCCCTCCTCTCTCCATTTCTCTCTGTCCTATCCAACAACGACAACAACAATAATAACTACAACAATAAAACAACAAGGGCAACAAAAGGGAATAAATAAATAAAATAAATATTTAAAAAAAAAGATTTTTCATGCACAAGAAGAGGAAACAACCAAGTAAACTGTCTATGTAACTATGACTTATACCCCAATCTTCAGAAACGAGTTTTAAGATGTTTCCAAAATAGAACTTCTTATTTCAACTCTAAATGAGATAGCAAAAATTCTATAGCACAATTCTAAAGCCTTTCATTAAATCTAAGTTCATCTAGCTACTTAGGCTTTCAGCTAACATCTGCTGAACAAAATCAAAATCTCTTCTGGAAAATGATTGATGACGTACAGTATAATTTATAAAGCTCAATCATCTGAAATTTAAGTACTTTATTTTATGTAGAATATGACAAGGGACTTTAAAATATGTACTTGATCAGAGCACAAGTGAAATTTTAGAAGTTTAATGTGGATAACACAGCATTGAAAGTGGATTGTCACTGTTTCACAGGTTGCTGAAATTCCCTAGAGACAACTGTGTTTTCTTTTGAACATGTTTATTATTGCATAGAAAGAAAAATATTTATATTCCCCATCTGCAGAGGGAAAGCTTCACAAATGGTGAAGCAGGGCCGCAGGTGTCTCAGTTGTCTTTTTCCCTATCTCTCCCTCCCTCTCAATTTCTGGCTGTCTCTACCCAATAAATAAATAAATATAATTTAATAAAGTAAAATAATAGTTATAAAGATATACTTGTGTAAAGTCTTTGGAGAATATATTCAAATCAACTAAAATACTTATTTAATCAATAGAGACAGAAATTGAGAGGGGATGGGGAGATAGAAAAAGAGAGGAAGGGAGAGAGAGAAAAGAGAGAGGAAGAGAGGGCAGGAGGGACAGAGAGACAGAGAGACAGAGAGACAGTTTTCTCCCTGCAGTTAAGGACCAAAGGTCTGAGTTTGGATCACTGTGCTTTATAGCATATGCTGTCAACCAGGTGCTCCATCACCTGGCTTCTGTAAGCAACTAATAGATTGATGGCTTACTTCAGTATCTTGGGGTTTTGTTTGCTTTGGGGCCAACAATTTTGCATAGAGAAATAGAGACAGGGAAGCAGAGAGAGAAAAGGAAAGAAACCACTGCATGGAAGCTTTTGCCAACATGGTGGGGAGTGACCTCACACCTGGATTGCACATATGGCAAAGCAATTCATTATCTATATAGGTTATATTGTCAGCTTGAGTATCTAGATTTTTGGAAAATAATCTTCCTTCCTTCCTTCCTCTTTCCCTCCCCTTCTCCCTTCCTTCCCCCTTCTTTCCTTTTTTCCTTCCTTCTTCCATTTCTTTCTTTCATCTTTCCTTCTTTCTCTCTCTCTCTCTTTCTTTCTTTCTTTCTTCATTTTTCTCGCCTCCAGTTCTTGGGGTTCTGTGTGGACACTACAAATATACCACTCCTGGTGGCGTTTTTCTTCTTTCTTTCATCTTCTTTTTTAAAATCACATTTTTTTTTAATACAACAAAGAGAAACTGAGAGGTAAAGGGGTGATGTAGAGGAAGAGAAATACAGATACTTGCTTCTCAGCTTGTGAAACATCCTCTCTGCAGGTGGGTAGCCTGGGGCTGAACCTGGATCCTTGTGTGGTCCTTGTGCTTAATACTTGTGAGCCTGACTGAA